>NC_069500.1:650547489-650567489 GCF_027579735.1 Bombina bombina | reverse complement strand
CTTTCATGGTTCAGATAGAGCATGCAATTTTAAGCAACTTTCTAATTTACTCCTATTATCAAATTTTCTTCATTCTCCTGGTATCTTTACTTAAAAAGCAAGAATGTACGTTTAGATGCCGCCCCATTGTTGGTGAACAACCTGGGTTGTTCTTGCTGATTGGTGGATAAATTCACCCACTAATAAAAAAGTGCTGTCCAGGGTTCTGAACCACAAAAACAGCTTAGATGCCTTCTTTTTCAAATAAAGATAGCAAGAGAACAAAGACAAATTGATAATAGGAGTAAATTAGAAAGTTGCTTAAAATTGCATGCTCTATCTGAATCATGAAAGAAAAAAATTTGGGTTCAGTGCCCCTTTAAGTTGATTTCTGCTGCTGCTGCCTCTTGATCATGAAGACTTTCTATAGCCATTACTGCAGTGTTATTATTAATTATTAGTATAGGTGGAGGATTCAACAGGAAAAGCTGATAATTAAAATGAGAAAAAAGGGGTAAAAAGATCTATTGTAAACTATTTAATACACTCCAGCAGATAAAATGGATTATTGGGAAAACACCTAAGGGGAGAAAATCTTACAGGACATAAAATTACACAGTCAACTACAGATTTACAAATGCTACACCACATATTTGGAAGTGAGATTAAATTTTCTGTTTTACCCAACAGCACCTTTACTGAAGCTAATTGCACTTTCTCCGCATAATAATTTACAAAAAAATAAATATAATTTTATATTTTAAGTTTTTCACATACAAATATAGGGCCAGATTACAAGTGTAGCGCAAACGTTTGCGTGTGAGCGATAAGGGATATATCGCGGGGTGTATGCACTCGTCGGGCTTACCGCTGGTCTCAGGTGTAAGAAAAAAAGGCAGGCAAAGGGATTAGACATATATATTTATACATATATACAGGTGGCCCTCGGTTTACGCCGGTTCAATTTGCGCAGTTTCAGAATAACAACCTTTTTTTTCAGTCATGTGACTGCTATTGAAAAGCTTTGGAAAGCAATGCACTAATTAAAAAAAGCCAGTAGGTTGAGCTGTCCGCTTGTTTTGCAGCAAATTTATGCAACTTAACAGGTCTGAAATTGATATGTGCACACAGAACAGACATTAGCTATCAAGCAGCCACTTCCCTATTATTTTCCTGTGCAGTTGCTTGAGGGTGTCTAACTGCTTAATCACTGTATATTTAAATGCATAGAATAGGTGCAGAACCAATATTATCTAACATGCTAACAATGCAGAGAACTGATTGCAGAAAAATGCAAGTAAAAAAACGTTTTTGTTCATTAAACTTAGTTTGATGATGATGCAGTCTGTTGTGTGATAATTTAATTAGGTGCTGTTAGCAAATCTTTTTGTTCATTAAACTTAGTTTGATAATGATACAATCTACATTATTAGGTTTATAATGCTGTTTAGCATTTAAAGTCTTAATTTCAAAGCTTTAAAAATAATGTATTAGGTGTTACTTATGTCAATTTTGAGAGGGGCCTGGAACCTAACTCCCTTACTTCCCATTGACTTACATTATAAACTGGGTTTCAATTTACAACGGTTTCGATTTACAACTATTCTTCCTGGAACCTAACCCCGGCGTAAACTGAGGGGTACCTGTATATATAAAAACACACACACATATGTATTTATATATTTATATGTATATATGTATTTACAGACATATTTATGTCTATATGTGTACATATGCATTTGTGTTTATATGTGTATATAAGTGCATTGGAGCCTGTTGCAGTTAAGTAGATAAAAACCATGTAAAAGCATATTTATGCAATATTCATTTTTAAAAGGGATTAAGATAGCAGGCAATTTTAAGCAACTTTCTAATTTACTCCTATTATCAATTTTTCTTCGTTCTTTTGGTATCTTTATTTGAAAAAGCAGGAATATAAGCTAACGAGCCAGCTAAAATGTAGCCACTAATCAGCAAGCGCTATCCAGAGTGCTGAAACAAAAATGAGCCGGTTCGTAGGCTTACAATACTGCTTTTTCAAATGTCAGGGGAAAAAAATTGTGTTTTAACTATGTATTTTTCTGTAAATATTTGTCATTCCAATGTTCTACACATAGCAGAATATGTTGTATGTATTTATAAATAGATATTCCTATATATATATATATATATATATATATATATATATATATATATATATATATATATATATATATATATATATATGTATATATCTATACCTATATATATAATAATCTATATTGTACAAAAAAAACATCAGATATATATAGAAATATTTATTTATGAATAAATAAAACATATTTTGCTATGTGCAGAACATTGGAATGTGAAATATTCATATTTTCATGTTGGGTTAGTGCACTTTAGAATATGTGATTGGGTTTGTGCGAGAGTGGGGTGTTAGGATTTTCTCTCCACTTTTTTCTCTCAATTGACTTCTAGGGGGAATATGCGAATGTGATATTCTAAGTTTGGCTTTTTGCGCTCGTCTGGTTAGCGCGCAAGTCAAAACCGTTTACTTTCAATAATATGAGCGCAACCTCACATGCGCAAAAATCTTACTTCTAGCGCAATTAAAGGGACAGTCTAGTCAATATTAAACTTTCATGATTCAGATAGGGTATGCAATTTTAAACAACTTTCCAATTGACTTTTATCATTAAATTTGCTTTGATTCCCTTGGTGGTATTTTTGAAAAGCTAAACCTAGGTAGGCTCAAACTGATTTCTAAACCGTTGAAAACCGCCTCTCAGCTCAGAGCATTTTGAAAGTTTTTCACAGTTAGACAGTACTAGTTCATGTCTGTCATATAGATAACATTGTGCTCACTCCCGTGGAGTTATTTAGGAGTCTGCACTGATTGGCTTACCTGCATGTCTGTCAAAAGCACTGAGATAAGGGGGCAGTCTGCAGAGGCTTAGTTACAAGGTAATCACAGAGGTAAAACATATATAATAATATAACCATGTTGGTTATGCAAAACTGTGGATTGAGTAATAAAGGGATTATCTATCTTTTTAAACAATACAAATTCTGGTGTAGGCTGTCCCTTTAATGCTCGAGCAGGGGCGTTAATTATCACTCCATTTGTAATCTGGCCCATAGTAAGTATTGTAGAGATACTGACTATCAAGTTTATAAAAGACAGAAAGTTGAGAAATCAGAAATTACCATACATACATTTCTAATGAACACAAACATTTCATAAGACATTTCCATGCATACATGTTCTCTCAATTATCACTCATCTGAAATAAACATACTTTTAGAATATTTTGAGTCTTATATAGAGAAATCTTGAATGTTTGTTACCTATGGATTAACCACAGTACATGCATGGTTGTAGAACTTAAAACTTAAATTATGCTTACCTGATAATTTTCTTTTGTTCTGACGGGGAGAGTCCACAGCTGCATTCATTATTTTGGGAAAACAATACCCAAGCTATAGAGGACACTGAAGGCAAAAAAAAGGTGGGCAGACAAGGCGGCCCATTCGGAGAGCACCACAGTCTGAAATTACCCAAACACCTGTCAAAAAACAACTGTTTCACCAGAAACAGAAGGATAAAACCTGAAAGGACCAGGTAACTGCCCATCAGTTAAAACCAGCAAGGCCCTAAGATAGAGACGACAAGTCCCGCAGGCTCCAGGCCCATACTCAAACTAACCCCCGACCCGAGGGAAAGGGACCTCCACATACCCCCTGAAGGGAAGAGGGAGAAGAAGAAGAACTCAACAGAGAATTAAAGACCAACAAGCTAGGGTAAAATGAACCAAGCCGAACTCCAAGCGCAAACAAGTTTGCAACAGGAAAAAAACGCATAGAGGATGAACTCCAATGACCGAACAAAGAGAAAGGAGGAGAAAACCCCTACCCCTATCTGAACTGAAGTCCAAGGGACCTTGCAACGATCCAATCCTGGAGACCTAAAGAGACAAAGTAGACCATATCCCTCGCACAGCGTGCAACCGCACTATGAAAGAGCGACCGAGGGATAAAAACCACCCCCGGGAATCGCCTAAAAATAGCACCGTAATCTTACCGTGCTCCAGATGAAACCACAGGCTTCCCTCTGCAACCGAAGTCTAGCAGACTCCAGCCCTTAACACTAGCCAACCAAACTTGCAACTGCACCAGGACTCCCACAGAGGAAAATTTCCGAAGGAGTGCAGAAACCCACTCCCTCTCCGGAAAAACGAGAAAGTAGGAGAGCATCCAAAACCAGCAGATAAATCCCCCTGCTGAGGAAGGAAACACTGCAAAGCCTCCCAGTTAAGGAGGGATCACAAGATCTAAGAAAGATACAGGGTCCAGTCTCAACCAAGCAGACAGACCTCTAACCCCCTCTCCGAGGCAACGGACTCAGCACCAAAAAGACTGGCAATGTGCGAAAGCATGGAATAAACCATTCCCCGGACCACCCAGATCCTCAGTAAGGAAAAAGGAGGGGAACTAAATTGAACGGTACCAATTGGTAGAGCAAACGCCACCATTTGCTAACAAGACTGGCAAGCTAACCAACTAAGCTATGACAGAACAGAGGACGAGCTCTGGTACCAGGATAGAGACACCGATCTTTACCCTACAAGAAGGGACACTCCCAGGCAAGAGAGAGACTACACTGAACCAACAGTGACAGCACTATACCAGAATCCAACCCTTCCTGACATTCTGCATGCAAGGCAGGGAGAACCCCACTGAACAGAGGAAGACCTCCGAAGCACTAGGTGGATACGGAGGTATGCCCCCATTTCACTAATGGGAGGAGAAAGCCAAATATAACCTCTCACCCGCCCACCGGCATGGAGTGTGTGGCAGCGGACAGATGGCAAACGCAATACCGATTGTAGAAGATCATCTGGCTGCAACAGCCGGCCCAGTAAAAAACAACAGTCGTCGAGCATACTTTTAAGCCACAAATAGCTCCTGGCATCAGGCTATTTCCAAGTTTCTGATAAGAGAAAAAAAAAAACCCTCTGAAAAGGGTGAGTGGAAGTTTCAGAACCGGAAGGTCTGATCGCCCAAGACCCGTCTAAGAGATACGGTCAGATATCCAAGACAAGAACATGTCCGGAAAACCGGACATCCGGAAACCGGAGTCGGCTACAAGGTAGTAACCCCTGAGGAACCATAGGTATACCTCATACAGAGAACCTGTACCCAAGGAGATGCAACCACAGCCACATCCAAAGGTCCTTGGACACTGGACATTCAGTAAGCATCCCAGAGACACAGAGCAAATCTCCTAAAGGCTCGAGGGATCACACCCCAAAGATAGAGCTCAAAACTAAATCTAGCTTGAGAAGATTGATTAGTCTCCAAACAATCCCTTTAGGATTAATCTCCCAGAAACCCCCACAGCTCAAGGAATTAACGATGGATGAGCCTCACAATTCCTGGCGAGCGACAGAAAAACTGAGACATCTTAAATAAGGGCAGCTCAAGGAAACAATGAAGATAAACACATTCTCCAGAGCCCCCAAAACATGGGAGCAGACGAAAAAAGTAGGAGGAAGAAAAAGGCCGTAAATGCCCGAACAGATGACCCCCCCAACCAACCCCAAGAGGGGAAAAAAGAAGCCTAAGACGTCTCGACCCCTTAAGAACGAGTTACAGTCATCAAGGCCTCAAAAAATACATCCATAAAAATACCATAGAGGAGATAAAAATCGCCCCAACCTGGTACCCCAGATGTCAAAGGAATCATCTAAACCTCCAGTCCCATTGGGAATGGAAAACGCTAGCTCCGAGGCCAAAGGACCTCCAGAACCAACAGAGTAATCTTAAGCAGGATCCGCTTCAGGAACCCCGCCAACAATCAGGAACAGGATAATGGAGGACTGAGCACAATCCCTCTGATGCCCCACCCAAAAGAAGAAACGAGAACCAGACTGATGTCTAAGAATAAAAGGCCTCCTCTCCATGATTTAGCCCAGCAAGGGGCAAGTATTTTGTGAAAACTCATGGATGTTCCCCTCCAAGGAAATCTTTAGTAAAGGCAAAAGCTTTATTCGATCTGAAGAGAAACTAGAGTATAACGAACTCCTCATCTGAGTGAGCAACTCACCACCCAACCAGGACAGCCAGTTATACTGGAACCACGTGGGTGATATAGATCTTAAGGACCAGAAAATAGCACCCGACCAGGACCAGCCTGCTACATAAAGGCATTCAGAACTGACCCAGGCCACAGAAAAATCGAACCCCCAATAGTAATCGACAAAAGGAACTACAGAAATAACAATGTACTAACACCTTAACATGCAAAGTGCTCAAGCAACCACAAAATCGCTAGTATCAAATTCCAGAAAATAAATGTTTCCCAACGGAAAAATTATAACAGACATGAGCTTCTCGAAAAGAAATAAAAACATCCTCCCGGATAAAAGAAAAAGAGTGCAGCACCCACAGGTGAACGCCTAAGAAGAATGTGTACATTAACAGGACCAGTCAAGCAGAGACCCCATTCTTCGGAAGCTCAGGACTGGAATAAGATACTCCAAAAAGAAAGTAAATTGGAGACGACAAGGAGATTAACTTTATCCCCCCACGTCTAACCCAGCTTTCTGTCTGGTACAGAAGACCAAGGATCCCTCAACCCATTAGGATTGGGATCCTCCAGCACCGCCAAAACATGCCGCAGTATAACGAAAAGCAAAACTTACCTCCGCCGGGGCAACCAACGACCCCGACCCGAGGGTTGGGCCCCTGAAGCTTCAGAGGCAACCACTTCCCCAGATGGCTGATCTGACCCAGACGATTCCACGCCTAGCAGGCCCTGGTTATCAGAACACGGACAGTATCTCATCAACACCTCCCTCTCAGGAAGATGTAAAAGCGCCAACGCCATAGATATGGCAACGCGGAACCATGCCGTAAACTCTGGAGGAAACAAGCCGCCTTCCGGAAAAGGGGTAACGGCATTAGAGACACCTGCTTGTGTAGCTAGGGAAGGTTCTAGGGCACGTGCCTCACGGAATATGGGATCCTCAGGAGCGGATGGCTTGGTGGACTCTAAGGTCCCTGTTGCGGGAGAAGAGAGCCCTCAAAAGCTGCATTCGGAACATAACTGATGGGCATGGATTACCCGGGCCATCTCATACTCTTTGCAAGAAGTAGAATCTGAATTAGAGACATTTGTCTCCAAAAAATCAGAATCCTTCGTGCCGGCCAGAAAAAAGCGCACCCGGGCCACAAGAGCCGCGCAGCCTGACAAAAAAAGGCTGTTATGTTCCGATATAGCCACGAGCCCAATCGTCACTACACATTAGCAGACATAATCACATAACAATCATGATTAAAGTTCCCCCTGTTCAATAACCCCCTCAGGAGATATTAACCCTTGATTACATAAAGATAAAGGAGTCCCACTGAGACCCTGACTTCTTCGTTCACATTACACTCACACATCGGAGTAAAATGAAATGATTTTACCAGAATCTACGCCGTGGAACAGGAACACAGCCCTTCAAGTGTGACAGATAGTAGCCTCGCTTCTGACATGGACTTGAGTGAAGAAAGGTAAAAGAGCTTTGAACTTTTTTTTAATTTAGAATAGGGTAGGGAATTTTTTTTATTTTGGGGGGCTTTATTATTTTATTAGGGGGCTTAGAATAGGTGTAATTAGCTTAAAAATCTTGTAATCTTTTTTTTATTTTTTGTAATTTAGTTTAGTTTAATTGTATTTTTAGATAGATATTTGTAGTTTATTTAATTTATTGATAGTGTAGGTGTATTTGTAACTTAGGTTAGGATTTATTTTACAGGTAATTGGGTAATTATTTTAACTAGGTAGCTATTAAATAGGTAATAACTATTTAATAGCTATTATACCTAGTTAAAATAATTAACAATTTACCTGTAAAATTTTAACTAGGTAGCTATTAAATAGGTAATAACTATTTAATAGCTATTATACCTAGTTAAAATAATTAACAATTTACCTGTAAAATAAATATAAACCCTAACATAGCTACAATGTAATTATTAATTATATTGTAGCTATCTTAGGGTTTATTTTATAGGTAAGTATTTAGATTTAAATAGGAATATTTTAGTTTATAATATTAATTAGATTTATTTAATAAGAATTTAGTTAGGGGTGTTAGGGTTAGATAGAGTTAATATAAATACTATAGTAACTATATTAACCCTAATATAATTAGGGTTAATATAGTTAATATATATAATGTAATAACTATATGAACTATAATATACTTAGGGTTAATATAGATAATATAGCTAGCGGCGGGGTAGGTAGATTAAATTAGGGGTTAATAATTTTAAAATAGATAGCGGCGGGGTAGGGGCTCACTTTAGGGGGTAGGAAAGGTAGATGTCGGCGGGGTAGGGGCTCACTTTAGGGGGTAGGTAAGGTAGATGGCGGCGGTGTTAGGGGCTCACTTTAGGGGGTTATAGATTTAATATAGCTGGCGGCGGTTTAGGGGTTAATAACTTTATTAGGTAGCGGCGGTTTAGGGGTTAATACATTGTTATTGTTAGGATAGTGAGGGGGTATAGCGGATAGAGGGTTAGACGTGTCGGGCTATGTTAGGGAGGCGTGTTTGACATGTCGGGCTATGTTAGGGAGGCGTGTTAGACAGTGCGGGTGATTTAGACTTTAGTCAGGTTTTGTAGGCGCCGGCAGTTTCTAACGTGCCGCAAGTCACTGGCGACGCCAGAAATTTGTACTTGCGCAGATTTCTGGACATCGCTGGTTTATCCGATTTACGGCACGTTAGCATCTGACGGCGCCGTATATGGGATAGCTCGAGTTGCGAGCTGAAACTGCGGGCGACGCGGGTTCCCTCGCTTGCGCCGCAAACTACGATCTATATCGGATCGCGCCCCTGGTTTATATCAAAGCATTTTTATAAATGTCACAGTGACGAAGTGAGCTATGTTTCTCATATTCATTTATTTTTAGCTGTGCAGATATTTGCATAGAACGAACACAAGATATTAATTTTTATCAATATAATATTAATGTTATTGTTACAGGTTAACTATTTAAGGCCAGAATAACAAATAGCTGGTTAAATGAATTAGAAACTGGATGTCAGTGGGTAAGAAAATGAATGGTAATTGGAATTCCTGGAGTTTTTACGTACAGGTTAGGAGTGAAGCTCTCGTCAGTGTGTACAAAAGAATCTGTGGTAATTTCCTCATCTGAAGTAGCTTTCCATAGTGCAGTAAGCTCTGCCCTCATGTAGCAGCGCTGATTATATGTATGCTCGTGGCATGGAGGCATCTGCTTCACTGTGTTTACGTCAACATCTATGTGAGTGGCAGGATAAGGTGCATACATGATCTGGCGGAAAGGCAGCACAAAGCTTCCAGTTGCATCCTGGAAAAAATAAAGTTATGTTGGAATGACTCAACAAGAATTTATATAAAACATAATCAATAGATATTTGGTTCAACTTTGACAATCTGCCCATTCACTACCCAAATTGTTAAACGGATTAAAGGGACACTGAACCCAATTTTTTTCTTTCCTGATTCAGATAGAGCATGCAATTTTAAGCAACTTTCTAATTTACTCCTATTTTCAATTTTTCTTCGTTCTCTTGCTTTATTTGAAAAAGAAGGCATCTAAGCTAAGGAGCAAGACAATTTTTAGATCAGTACCCTGGACAGCACTTGTTTATTGGTGCTGTCCAATCAGCAAGGACAACCCAGGTTGTGAACCAAAAATGGGCCGGCATCTAAACTTACATTCTTGCTTTTACAATGAAGATAGCAAGAGAATGAAGAAAAATTGATAATAGGAGTAAATTAGAAAGTTGCTTAAAATTGCATGCTCTATCTGAATAATGAAAGAAAAAAAATTGGGTTCAGTGTCCCTTTAACCAATCAGGATTGGGTAGAAACTAGTGGTGAAACCATCCCGACAAAATTCTAAACTGATGTGGGACTTGGTAAGATTTTGTTTCTCTCTATTATTTTTAATAAGTAAAGTTACTTTATTTATATTTGAACTGGTGGGTGTTGGGGTCTTGGCAAAAGTGATTGGAGGGGGTTAGGGATCACATTGAAAAGGGGGATGTATTATAGAAATATGGGGGTTACAATGGGGTGGTAGAAGTGTTTTAAGATGAATTGAGATGGGAGATAAATTACAGTGGGTGTTACCTGTGGTGGAGATGAACCAGGACAGTGCTATGTCAGCATAGTTAAGGTTAACTGAGATAAGGTGTCGGTGAGCTGGGGTTAAACTCAATGCAGAAGAAAACAAATTATCCTCTACAATGTGCAATATGCACCTAAAACAGATTATTACATCTAAAACAGTTGTATAACTGCTTTCAGGCAGTGACGTGCAGTGAGGTCAGAGGCTGGTGAGGCACTGGCACATATATAAACTTAAATTTACTATTAAATTGGCAGGTTGCACAATGATGATTAGCATTCTTTACAACACACCCATACAAGTAAGAAACTAATTCAAATCTAGTTATATAGGTAAATGCAGTTCCATTTTTTTTACACATTCAACACAAATGATATACAGAAATAGGTGATATGTATTTGAGGCTGGAGGGCTTTCAGTTTTATCCTAGCAATAATTTTTATTAATGGCTTTCATTGTAGGTAAACCATTTCCACATGCTTGTATACAATGAAACAGACTTTTTATACCATCTCTTCAATATTTATGAGATGTTCAGAATTTGTGTCTGAGGTGTCCTTAAAGGGACATAAAGCACAACATTTTTATTTCATGATTCAGGTAGAGAATACAATTTTAAACATAATTCCAATTTAATTCTATTATCAAATTTGCTTTATACTTAAGATATCCTTTATTGAAGACACAGCAATGCACATGAGTGAGCCAATGAAGTATCTATGTGCAGCCACCAATCAGCAGCTACTGAGCCTATTTAGATTTTTTTTCAACAAAGGATATATAGAGAATGAAGCAAATTAGATATTAGATGTAAATTGGAAAGTTGTTTAAAATTGCATGCTTTCTAAATCTCTCTCACTCTCTCACACACACACTTTCTCTCTCTCTCTCTCTCTCTCTCTCTCACACACACACACTTTCTCTCTCTCTCTCTCTCTCTCTCTCTCTCTCTCTCACACACATACACACACACTTTCTCTCTCTCTCACACACACACACACACACACTTTCTCTCTCACTTCTCTTTCTCTCTCACTTCTCTTTCTCTCTTACTTCTCTTTCTCTCTCTCTCTCACTTTCTCAGTATATATTTATAGTGATGTTATACTGTGTGTGGTGTTTTTTTTTATGACACACAAAATATATGTTTTTGAAAGCAAATATACTACAATATTTAAAACATGGACAGGGGGTCTGAAAAATCCAGTCCATGTATATTATTCCTTTGCATAATAAAGACTTAACTATTATTAATTTAACCCTTAGGTGAAAGGCAGGGCTGAAACACATCACTTACTAACTTACTATAACTAACATCACTCTGACAGCCAAAAGGGTTAAAAGGTGAACAAACTAAACACGGAAGCACTGAAAAAGTAAATTTATGCTTACCTGATAAATGAATTTCTTCTATGGTACGACGAGTCCACGGATTCATCCTTTATTTGTGGGATATTATCCTCCTGCTAACAGGAAGTGGCAAAGAGCACCACAGCAGAGCTGTCTATATAGCTCCTCCCTTAGTTCCACCCCCCAGTCATTCGACCAAAGGTACAGGAAGAAAAAGGAGAAACTACAAGGTGCAGAGGTGACTGAAGTTTAAAATAAAAAAATATAATTGGTCTTAAAATGACAGAGCGGGCCGTGGACTCGTCGTACCATAGAAGAAGTTAATTTATCAGGTAAGCATAAATTTAGTTTTCTTCTATAAGGTACGATGAGTCCACGGATTCATCCTTTACATGTGGGATACAATACCAAAGCTACAGGACACGGATGAACGGGAGGGACAAGACAGATGGTTAAACAGAAGGCACCACTGCTTGAAGAATTTTTCTCCCAAAAATAGCCTCCGAAGAAGGAAAAGTATCAAATTTGTAAAATTTGGAAAAGGTATGAAGCGAAGACCAAGTCGCGGCCTTACAAATCTTTGGTTGCTTGCAAGTAAAACTTCAAAGCACGAGCCACGTCCAAGTTGTGCAACAGAAGCTCCTTCTTAGAGGAAGGATTAGGACACAGAGAAAGAACAACAATTTCCTGATTGATATTCCTATTAGTAACAACCTTAGGAAGGAATCCAGGTTTGGTACGCAAAACCACCTTATAAGCATGGAAAACAAGATAAGGCGAGTCGCATTGCAATGCAGATAATTCAGAAACTCTTTGAGCCGAAGAGATAGCAACTAAAAGCAGAACTTTCCAAGATAGAAGCTTAATATCTATGGAATGCATAGATTCAAACGGAAGCCCTTAAAGAACTTTAAGAACTAAATTCAAACTCCATGGCGGAGCAACAGGTTTAAACACAGGCTTGATTCTAACTAAAGCCTGACAGAACGACTGAACGTCTGGAACATCTGCCAGACGCTTGTGCAGTAGAATTGATAAGGCAGATATCTTTCCCTTTAAGGAAGTAGCTGATAGCCCCTTCTCCAATCCTTCTTGGAGAAAGGACAAAATCCTAGGAATCCTGATCTTACTCCATGAGTAGCCTTTGGATTCGCACCAATAAAGATATTTACGCCATATCTTATGATAAATTTTCCTAGTGACAGGCTTTCGAGCCTGAATCAAGGTATCTATGACCGACTCAGAGAAACTCCGCTTGGAAAAAATCAAGCGTTCAATCTCCAAGCAGTCAGCCGCAGAGAAACTAGATTTGGATGCTGGAACGGACCTTGAATCAGAAGGTCCTGTCTCAGTGGCAGAGTCCATGGTGGAAGAGATGACATGTCCACCAGGTCTGCATACCAAGTCTTGCGTGGCCACGCAGGTGCTATCAAAATCACTGAAGCTCTCTCCTGTTTGATTCTGGCAATCAAACGAGGAAGGAGAGGAAATGGTGGAAACACATAAGCCAGGTTGAACGACCAGGGTACTGCTAGAGCATCTATCAGTACTGCCTGAGTATCCCTTGACCTGGACCGTAACAAGGAAGTTTGGCGTTCTGACGAGACGCCATCAGATCCATGTCTGGTGTGCCCCATTGCTGAATCAATTGTGCAAACACCTCCGGATGGAGTTCCCACTCCCCCGGATGAAAAGTCTGACGACTTAGAAAATCCGCTTCCCAGTTCTCCACTCCTAGGATATAGATTGCTGATAGATGGCAAGCGTGAGTCTCTGCCCATCAAATTATTTTGGTAACCTCTATCATCGCTAGAGAACTCTTTGTTCCCCCCTGATGATTGATATATGCTACAGTCGTGATATTGTCCGACTGGAATCTTATGAATCTGGCCGAAGCCAGTTGAGGCCACGCCAGAAGCGCGTTGAATATCGCTCTCAGTTCTAGAATATTTATCGGGAGGAGAGCCTCCTCCTGAGTCCACAAACCCTGTGCTTTCAGGGAATTCCAGACTGCACCCCAGCCCAAAAGGCTGGCGTCCGTCGTCACTATGACCCATGCTGGCCTGCGGAAACACATTCCCTGGGACAGATGATCCTGTGACAACCACCAAAGAAGAGATAAATCTGCATAATCCCCATTCCACTGTTTGAGCATGCATAGTTGCAGTGGTCTGAGATGCAAGCGAGCAAATGGAACTATGTCCATTGCCGCTACCATTAGTCCGATTACCTCCATACACTGAGCCACTGACGGCAGAGGAATGGAATGAAGAGCTCGGCAGATGGTTAAAATCTTTGATTTCCTGACCTCCGTCAGAAAAATTTTCATGTCCACCGAATCTATCAGAGTTCCCAGGAAAGGAACTCTTGTGAGAGGGGTAAGTGAACTCTTTTCTACGTTCACCTTCCACCCGTGAGATCTTAGAAAAGCCAACACGATGTCCATGTTAGACATGGCTAGTTGGTAAGTCGACGCCTGAATTAAGATATCGTCCAGATAAGGCGCCACAGCTATGCCCCGCGGCCTTAGAACAGACAGAAGGGACCCTAGCACCTTTGTGAAAATTCTGGGAGCTGTGGCCAACCCGAAGGGAAGAGCCACAAACTGGTAATGCTTGTCCAGAAAGGCGAACCTGAGGAACTGGTGATGATCTTTGTGGATAGGGATGTGTAGATACGCATCCTTTAAGTCCACGGTGGTCATATATTGACCCTCCTGGATCATTGGTAAAATAGTCTGAATGGTTTCCATCTTGAAGGATGGGACTCTGAGGAATTTGTTTAGGATCTTGAGATCTAAAATTGGTCTGAAGCTTCCCTCTTTTTTGGGAACCACAGATTGGAGTAGAACCCCTGTCCCTGTTCTGTTTTCGTAACTGGGCAGATCACTCCCATGGTATATAGGTCTTCTACACAGCGTAAGAACGCCTCTCTCTTTGTCTGGTTTACAGACAATTGAGAAAGATGGAATCTCCCCCTTGGAGGAAAATCTTTGAAATCTAGAAGATACCCCTGGGTTACGATTTCTAAAGCCCAGGAGTCCTGAACGTCTCTTGCCCAAGCCTGAGCAAAGAGAGAAAGTCTGCCCCCTACTAGATCCGGTCCCGGATCGGGGGCTACCCCTTCATGCTGTCTTGGTGGCAGCAGCGGGCTTCTTGGCCTGTTTACCCTTGTTCCAAGTCTGGTTAGGTCTCCAGACTGACGTGGATTGAGCAAAATTCCCCTCTTGCTTTGCAGCAGGGGAAGAGGTAGAGGGACCCCCTTTGAAGTTTCGAAAGGAACGAAAATGATTTTGTTTGGTCCTGTCTTATCCTGAGGAAGGGCATGGCCTTTCCCTCCAGTGATGTCTGAAATGATCTCTTTCAGTTCAGGCCCGAATAGGGTCTTACCCTTGAAAGGGATGGCTAAAAGCTTAGATTTTGATGACACATCAGCAGACCAGGACTTAAGCCATAACGCTCTACGCGCTAAAATGGCAAAACCTGAATTCTGGCTAATTTAGCCAGTTGAAAAGCGGCATCTGTAATGAAAGAATTAGCTAGCTTGAGAGCCCTAATTCTATCCAGAATACCACCTAATGGGGTCTCAACCTGAAGAGCCTACTCCAGAGCCTCGAACCAAAAAGCAGCTGCAGTAGTTACAGGAACAATGCACGCTATAGGTTGGAGAAGAAAACCCTGATGAACAAATATTTTCTTTAGGAGACCCTCTATTTTTTATCCATAGGATCTTTGAAAGCACAACTGTCCTCAATAGGTATAGTTGTACGCTTAGCCAGGGTAGAAATAGCTCCCTCCACCTTAGGGACCGTCTGCCACGAGTCCCGAATGGTGTCTGATATGGGAAACATTTTCTTAAAAGTAGGAGGGGGAGCGAACGGAATACCTAGTCTATCCCACTCCTTAGTAACAATGTCCGAAATCCTCTTAAGGACCGGAAAAACATCAGTGTAGGCAGGAACCTCTAGAAATCTGCCCATTTTACACAATTTCTCTGGAACTACAATAGGGTCACAATCATCCAGAGTCGCTAAAACCTCCCTGAGCAATAAGTGGAGGTGTTCTAGTTTAAATTTATTAGCCGTCATATCTGAGTCTGTCTGAGGGAACATCTTTCCTGAATCAGAAATCTCTCCCTCAGACAGCAAATCCCTCACCCCCAACTCAGAACATTGTGAGGGTACATCGGATATGGTTAATAAAGCGTCAGAGGGCTCAGCATTTGTTCTCACACCAGACCTACTGCGCTTCCCCTGCAACCCAAGCAGCTTAGATAAAACCTCTGTGAGCGTAGTATTCATAACTGCAGCCATATCTTGCAGGGTGAAAGAATTAGACACACTAGAAGTACTTGGCGTCGCTTGTGCGGGCATTAATGGTTGTGACACTTGGGGAGAATTAGATGGCATAACCTGATTCCCTTCTGACTGAGAATCATCCTGCGACATACTTTTAGTAGCTAAAATATGTTCTTTGCAATTTATTGACCTTTCAGTGCATGAGGGACACATTCTAAGTGGGGGCTCCACAATGGCTTCTAAACATATTGAACAATGACTTTCTTCAATGTCAGACATGTTGAATAGGCTAGTAATGACTACAAACAAGCATGAAAACACTTTATTTAGTGAAAAAAATAACAATCTTAAAAAACGGTACTGCGTCTTTAAGAGAAAAAAAGCATACACGTTCTGCAAAACTGCTTTAAAATGCACCAAATTTTTGCAAGCAGACTCAATATGTGTAGTTAAGTTTGCCCCACAAGGAAATTTAACATTTAACCCCTTAATGTGAAAACCGGATTGAAATTAGGCCTAAATCCGGAAAAATACACCCCCAGCACCTTGCCACAGCCCTGCTGTGGTGCCTACCTGCCCTCAGGGATAGTAAATATGGGGTTAAAGCTTCGATTTGGCCCAAAACATCCACAAGGGCCCTCAGGAGTTGGAGCTTGCTGCTTTCTGAGTGAAAACAACTGCGCATCTGAGGCGTGAAAATAGGCCCCGTCCATCTCACTCGATGTCTCTACAGCCTCAAAGAACCGCACCAGAGCGGTTCTAAAATAGCCCTGTGGGTTCTGAGACCCAAAAAGAAGCCAAGTGTACCCTCAATAAAAGTTGCCCAAAAAACGTTATTGCCCACAAAACGTTAACAGCACTCCCAGTTCATAAAACGTTTGCCCACAAACATTCAGAACTCAGTGTCAACCATTTTTGTAATTAGCCCCTTATGAAAGCTTAGTAATGCCTTTCTATAGCTCTTAGGATTACTGCTTACCCTTACCCTCACTGTCAACCTTTCTGAAATACACAGTCTCTCCAGAAAAAATGACTGAACATACTTCACTGCTATATAGCATGAAAACGTTCCTCACACTGAAGTTTCCTGCACACCTCAGCCTCTGTGGGAACTGTACTGGATCTTAGTTACAAATGCTAAGATCATCATCCTCCAGGCAGAAGTCTTCATTCATCTGCTGCCTGAGAGTAAATAGTACACACCGGTACCATTTAAAATAACAAACTCTTGCTTGAAGAAATTAAAAACCAAATTTTTTATCACCTCTTTCACTTTACCCTTCCTAGTACTTAGAGTAGGCAAAGAGAATGACTGGGGGGTGGAGCTAAGGGAGGAGCTATATAGACAGCTCTGCTGTGGTGCTCTTTGCCACTTCCTGTTAGCAGGAGGATAATATCCCACAAGTAAAGGATGAATCCGTGGACTCGTCGTACCTTATAGAAGAAATAATGATTTAAATAGGCAGGGTAATCAGTGACACCAGCCCCCCCCCCCCCCCCCACAGCACTGACTGTTATCACAAAGATAGAGAGTTGTGCTGCCCCATCACCCATCCTGAATTCAGAGCAATTGCAGATTTTAAAAGAATGTGCAGGGTGGGTCAAATAGAGGGCACACTGCTTCCACAGAGCACTTAAATGGTACAAGTTGTTTAACCCAGTCCCTCCTAGCAGAAATAATACAAGTCAGGTAACAGCTACTTACAAACATGAAACATCCTGCAGTCAGATGCTGTACACCATGCTGCAGACAGTGTATATATACAGCAGCTCTCCCGGAAGTAAACAGCACACAGGGGGAAAAGTCAAAGCTGCTTTTGAGGGCACTATGTTAGCGCAGCTCAGGATACTCTCAGCTCCAGCAAGTATGTAGCCCATTCACACCCACTTCTGTCCCTCCCTGCAGGCAATTACCAGTCACAAGCACAGCACAGTTACAAGGCGCCACTCAATCACTTACGGCTAGATTACGAGTCGTGCGTTAGGCTTAAAAAGCAGCGTTAGCCGTTCCGAACACTGTTTTTTAACACCCACTGGTATTACGAGTCTTGCAGGTACAGGTCTACCGCTCACTTTTTTGGCCAGACATGGAAATACCGCAAATCCACTTACGTAAATTGCGTATCCTCTTTTTCCAATGGGACCTGCATAGCGCCGGTATTACGAGTCTGCCAAAAAGTGAGCGGTAGACCCTCTCCTGTCAAGACTGGTACCACATTTTAAAGTCAGTAGTTAAGAGTTTTACACTACAACGCCGTAGCATAAAACTCTTAACTAAAGTGCTAAAAAGTACACTAACACCCATAAACGACCTATTAACCCCTAAACCGAGGCCCTCCCGCATCGCAAACACTAAAAGAAATTTTTTAACCCCTGATCTGCCGAACCGGACATTGCCGCCACTATAATAAATATATTAGCCCCTAAACCGCCGCACTCCCGCCTCGCAGTTACACTAACACCTAACACTACACTATAATTAAATTATTTCCCTAAATTAAATACAATTAAATAAAATTAGCTAAAGTACAAAAACAAACACTAAATTACAGAAAATAAACAAATTACAAGATTTTTAAACTAATTACACCTAATCTAATCCCCCTAACAAAATAAAAAAGCCCCCCCCCCAAAATAAAAAAAGCCCTACCCTACACTAAATTACAAATAGCCCTTAAAAGGGCCTTTTGCAGGGCTTTGCCCCAAAGTAATCAGCTCTTTTACCTGTAAAAAAAATTACAAATCCCCCCACAACATTAAAACTCACCACCCACACAACCAACCCTACTCTAAAACCCACCCAAAACCCCTTTAAAAAAACCTAACACTAACCCCTTGAAGATCACCTTACCGGGAAAAGTCTTCATCCAACCGGGCCGAAGTCCTCAACGAAGCAGGGAAAAGTCTTCATCCAAGCTGGGCGAAGTGGTCCTCCAGACGGGCAGAAATCTTCATCCAGACGGCATCTTCCATCTTCATCCATCCGGCGCGGAGTGGGTCCATCTTCAGCCAATAGGCTGAATCATGCATCAGCCAACAGGATTTTTTCTACCTTAATTCCGATTGGTTGATAGAATTCTATCAGCCAATCGGAATTGAAGGGACGCCATCTTGGATGACGTCATTTAAAGGAACCTTCATTCAGTGTTAGCCGTCGGATGAAGAGGATGCTCCGCGTCGGATGTCTTGAAGATGGACCCTGCTCCGCGCCAGATGGATGAAGATAGAAGATGCCGTCTGGATGAAGACTTCTGCCCATCTGGAGGACCACTTCGCCCGGCTTGAAGACTTCTCCCGGCTTCGTTGAGGACTTCAGCCCGGTTGGATGAAGACTTCTCCCGGTAAGGTGATCTTCAAGGGGTTAGTGTTAGGTTTTTTAAGGGGGTATTGGGTGGGTTTTAGAGTAGGGTTGGTTGTGTGGGTGGTGGGGATTTGCAATTTTTTTCACAGGTAAAAGAGCTGATTACTTTGGGGCAATGCCCCGCAAAAGGCCCTTTTAAGGGCTATTTGTAATTTAGTGTAGGGCTTTTTTTTATTTTTTTTGGGGGGGGGGGGGCTTTTTTATTTTGTTAGGGGGATTAGATTAGGTGTAATTAGTTTAAAAATCTTGTGATTTGTTTATTATTTTCTGTAATTTAGTGTTTGTTTTTTTTGTACTGTAGCTAATTTTATTTAATTGTATTTAATTGTATTTAATTTAGGGAAATAATTTAATTATAGTGTAGTGTTAGGTGTTAGTGTAACTTAGGTTACGTTTTATTTTACAGGTAAATTTGTATTTATTTTAGCTAGGTATTTATTAAATAGTTAATAACTATTTAGTAACTATTCTACTTAGTTAAAATAAATACAAACTTGCCTGTAAAATAAAAATAAACCCTAAGCTAGATACAATGTAACTATTAGTTATATTGTAGCTAGCTTAGGGTTTATTTTACAGGTATTTAGTTTTAAATAGGAATAATTTAGTTAATGATAGGAATTTTATTTAAATTATATTTAAGTTAGGGGGGGGGGGTAGGTTTAGGGGTTAATAAATTTAGAATAGTGGCAGCGACGTTGGGGGCGGCAGATTAGGGGTTAATAAATATAATGTAGGTGGCGGCGATGTTGGGGGCAACAGATTAGGGGTTAATAAGTATAATGTAGGTGGCGGCGATGTCCGGAGCGGCAGATTAGGGGTTAAAGTTATAATGTAGGTGTCGGCGATGTCAGGGC
>NC_069500.1:650479989-650539989 GCF_027579735.1 Bombina bombina | reverse complement strand
TGTAGAAAAAAAAATAATGATTCTTGCACTCACTGCTTACATTGTTATTGCCCGAGTGCACAATAAACAAAATTTTAGAAAAAAGGAGGTAAAGGCACTTGCAGAACTTAATATATAACAGAGATTAAAAACCAAACAAAATAACAACTTATTTATAAATCTATTTAGAACATTTCTAGTATGGCTGATCTCAGTAGTACACACTAAACCTGCCAATCCTCCTTTTGTTAGAAACAATCGTTATCTGATAGAAAGGGCAGACAGCTTGCTACTATGGAATTTTTAGTGATTTATTTTCTGCCTGCAGAAATGGAAGTACCAACTTGTTACAATTCTAAATTGAACTTCTGTTTTAACTATTTGGTGTCATTTGTTTCAATTAAGGAGATGAGATTGGAAGTGTAGGATAAGGTGACCAGATTATTAAAATGAAATCGGGGGACATTTTTTTTTTATTGGCAAATGGTAAAAAACTATTGGCTATATTACGAGTTTTGCGTTAGAGTAAAAAAGCAGCGTTAAGCGGTCCTAACGCTGCTTTTTTCCTACCGCTGGTATTACGAGTCATTCAGGTTTAGGGGCACCGCACACTTTTTTGGCCTTAACGCAAAACGACTTACGTAAACTTCGTAAAGTCTTTTTTCTATTTGACTTCCATAGCACCGGTATTACGAGTCTGTCCTGGGAGGCCAAAAAATGAGCAGTACACCCTCTCCTGTCAAGAGTCCTACCGCATTTTAAAGTCAGTAGTTATGAGTTTTACACTACAAAGCCATAGCATAAAACTCATAACTAAAGTGCTAAAATGTACACTAACACCCATAAACTACCTATTAACCCCTAAACCGAGGCCCTCCCGCATCGCAAACACTATAATAAAAATTTTAACCCCTAATCTGCTGCCCCCAACATCGCCGACACCTACATTATATTTATTAACCCCTAATGTCGCCGCAACCTACCTAGATTTATTAATCCCAATCTGCCGACCCCAATGTCGCCGCCACTATATTAAAGTTATTACCCCTAAACCTAAGTCTAACCCTAAACCTAACACCCACTAACTTAAATATAATTTAAATAAATCTAAATAAAATTGCTATCATTAACTACATTATTCCTATTTAAAACTAAATACTTACCTATAAAATAAACCCTAAGCTAGCTACAATATAACTAATAGTTACATTGTATCTAGCTTATGATTTATTTTTATTTTACAGGCAAGTTTGTATTTATTTTAACTAGGTAGAATAGTTACTAAATAGTTATTAACTATTTAATAACTACCAAGCTAAAATAAACACAAAAGTACCTGTAAAATAAAACCTAACCTAAATTACACTAACACCTAACACTACACTATAATTAAATAAATTAAATACAATTACCTAAATTAAATTAGCTAAAGTACAAAAAAACACAAACACTAAATTACAGAAAATAATAAACAAAATTACAGATATTTAAACTAATTGCACCTAATCTAATAGCCCTATTAAAATAAAAAAAGCCCATCCAAAATAAAAAAAACCCTAGCCTAAACTAAACTATCAATAGCCCTTAAAAGGGCCTTTTGCGGGGCATTGCCCCAAAGTAAATCAGCTCTTTTACCTGTAAAAAAATACAAACAGCCCCCCAATAGTAAAACCCACCAACCACACAACCAACCCCCCAAATAAAATATTATCTAAAAAAACCTAAGCTCCCCATTGCCCTGAAAAGGGCATTTGGATGGGCATTGCCCTTAAAGGGGCAGTTAGCTCTTTTGCCGTCCAAACCCTAACCTAAAAAAACCCCCACCCAATACACCCTTAAAAAAACCTAACACTAACCCCCTGAAGATCGACTTACCGGGAGACGTCTTCATCCAAGCCGGGCCGAAGTCCTCAACGAAGCCGGGAGAAGTCTTCATCCACGCTAGGCGAAGTGGTCCTCCAGACGGGCAGAAGTCTTCATCCAGAGGGCATCTTCTATCTTCATCCATCCGGCGCGGAGCGGTTCCATCTTCAAGACATCCGACGCGGAGTATCCTATTCTGGCGACGACTAAAGCTGAATGAAGGTACCTTTTAAGTGACGTCATCCAAGATGGTGTCCCTTAGATTCCAATTGGCTGATAGAATTATATCAGCCAATTGGAATTAAGGTAGAAAAAATCCTATTGGCTGATGCAATCAGCCAATAGGATTGAACTTGCATTCTATTGGCTGATCGCAACAGCCAATAGGATTGAAGTTCAATCCTATTGGCTGATTGCAACAGCCAATAGGATTGAAGTTCAATCCTATTGGCTGATTGCAACAGCCAATAGGATTGAAGTTCAATCCTATTGGCTGATTGCAACAGCCAATAGGATTGAAGTTCAATCCTATTGGCTGATTGCAACAGCCAATAGGATTGAAGTTCAATCCTATTGGCTGATTGCAATCAGCCAATAGGATTGAACTTCAATCCTATTGGCTGTTGCGATCAGCCAATAGAATGCAAGTTCAATCCTATTGGCTGATTGCATCAGCCAATAGGATTGAAGTTCAATCCTATTGGCTGATTGCATCAGCCAATAGGATTGAAGTTCAATCCTATTGGCTGATTGCATCAGCCAATAGGATTTTTTCAACCTTAATTCCGATTGACTGATAGAATTCTATCAGCCAATCGGAATCTAAGGGACGCCATCTTGGATGACGTCACTTAAAAGGTACCTTCATTCAGCTTTAGTTGTTGCCAGAAGAGGATGCTCCGCGTCGGATGTCTTGAAGATGGACCCGCTCCGCGCCGGATGGATGAAGATAGAAGATGTCGTCTGGATGAAGACTTCTGCCCGTCTGGAGGACCACTTCACCCGGCTTGGACGAAAAATTCTCCTCGCTTCGTTGAGGACTTCGGCCTGGCTTGGATGAAGACGTCTCCCGGTAAGTCGATCTTCAGGGGGTTAGTGTTAGGTTTTTTTAAAGGGTGTATTGGGTGTTTTTTTTTAAGTTAGGGTTTGGGCGGCAAAAGGGCTAACTGCCCTTTTAAGGGCAATGCCCATCCAAATGCCCTTTTCAGGGCAATGGGGAGCTTAGTTTTTTTTAGATAGTATTTTATTTGGGGGGTTGGTTGTGTGGGTGGTGGGTTTTACTGTTGGGGGGGTTGTTTGTATTTTTTTTTTACAGGTAAAAGAGCTGGATTACTTTGGGGCAATGCCCCGCAAAAACATAATTTATGTAAGAACTTACCTGATAAATTAATTTCTTTCATATTAGCAAGAGTCCATGAGCTAGTGACGTATGGGATATACATTCCTACCAGGAGGGGCAAAGTTTCCCAAACCTCAAAATGCCTATAAATACACCCCTCACCACACCCACAATTCAGTTTAACGAATAGCCAAGAAGTGGGGTGATAAAAAAGTGCGAAAGCATATAAAATAAGGAATTGGAATAATTGTGCTTTATACAAAATCATAACCACCACAAAAAAAGGGCGGGCCTCATGGACTCTTGCTAATATGAAAGAAATGAATTTATCAGGTAAGTTCTTACATAAATTATGTTTTCTTTCATGTAATTAGCAAGAGTCCATGAGCTAGTGACGTATGGGATAATGACTACCCAAGATGTGGATCTTTCCACACAAGAGTCACTAGAGAGGGAGGGATAAAATAAAGACAGCCAATTCCTGCTGAAAATAATCCACACCCAAAATAAAGTTTAACGAAAAACATAAGCAGAAGATTCAAACTGAAACCGCTGCCTGAAGTACTTTTCTACCAAAAACTGCTTCAGAAGAAGAAAATACATCAAAATGGTAGAATTTAGTAAAAGTATGCAAAGAGGACCAAGTTGCTGCTTTGCAGATCTGGTCAACCGAAGCTTCATTCCTAAACGCCCAGGAAGTAGAAACTGACCTAGTAGAATGAGCTGTAATTCTCTGAGGCGGAATTTTACCCGACTCAACATAGGCAAGATGAATTAAAGATTTCAACCAAGATGCCAAAGAAATGGCAGAAGCTTTCTGGCCTTTTCTAGAACCGGAAAAGATAACAAATAGACTAGAAGTCTTACGGAAAGATTTCGTAGCTTCAACATAATATTTCAAAGCTCTAACAACATCCAAAGAATGCAACGATTTCTCCTTAGAATTCTTAGGATTAGGACATAATGAAGGAACCACAATTTCTCTACTAATGTTGTTGGAATTCACAACTTTAGGTAAAAATTCAAAAGAAGTTCGCAACACCGCCTTATCCTGATGAAAAATCAGAAAAGGAGACTCACAAGAAAGAGCAGATAATTCAGAAACTCTTCTGGCAGAAGAGATGGCCAAAAGGAACAAAACTTTCCAAGAAAGTAATTTAATGTCCAAAGAATGCATAGGTTCAAACGGAGGAGCTTGAAGAGCTCCCAGAACCAAATTCAAACTCCAAGGAGGAGAAATTGACTTAATGACAGGTTTTATACGAACCAAAGCTTGTACAAAACAATGAATATCAGGAAGAATAGCAATCTTTCTGTGAAAAAGAACAGAAAGAGCAGAGATTTGTCCTTTCAAAGAACTTGCGGACAAACCCTTATCTAAACCATCCTGAAGAAACTGTAAAATTCTCGGTATTCTAAAAGAATGCCAAGAAAAATGATGAGAAAGACACCAAGAAATATAAGTCTTCCAGACTCTATAATATATCTCTCGAGATACAGATTTACGAGCCTGTAACATAGTATTAATCACGGAGTCAGAGAAACCTCTTTGACCAAGAATCAAGCGTTCAATCTCCATACCTTTAAATTTAAGGATTTCAGATCCTGATGGAAAAAAGGACCTTGTGACAGAAGGTCTGGTCTTAACGGAAGAGTCCACGGTTGGCAAGAGGCCATCCGGACAAGATCCGCATACCAAAACCTGTGAGGCCATGCCGGAGCTACCAGCAGAACAAACGAGCATTCCTTCAGAATCTTGGAGATTACTCTTGGAAGAAGAACTAGAGGCGGAAAGATATAGGCAGGATGATACTTCCAAGGAAGTGATAATGCATCCACTGCCTCCGCCTGAGGATCCCGGGATCTGGACAGATACCTGGGAAGTTTCTTGTTTAGATGGGACGCCATCAGATCTATTTCTGGAAGTTCCCACATTTGAACAATCTGAAGAAATACCTCTGGGTGAAGAGACCATTCGCCCGGATGCAACGTTTGGCGACTGAGATAATCCGCTTCCCAATTGTCTACACCTGGGATATGAACCGCAGAGATTAGACAGGAGCTGGATTCCGCCCAAACCAAAATTCGAGATACTTCTTTCATAGCCAGAGGACTGTGAGTCCCTCCTTGATGATTGATGTATGCCACAGTTGTGGCATTGTCTGTCTGAAAACAAATGAACGATTCTCTCTTCAGAAGAGGCCAAAACTGAAGCGCTCTGAAAATTGCACGGAGTTCCAAGATATTGATTGGGAATCTCAGGAGGTGAGATTACCTAACTCCCTGTGCCGTCAGAGATCCCCACACAGCTCCCCAACCCGTGAGACTTGCATCTGTTGAAATTACAGTCCAGGTCGGAAGCACAAAAGAAGCCCCCTGAATTAAACGATGGTGATCTGTCCACCATGTTAGAGAGTGTCGAACAATCGGTTTTAAAGATATTGTTTGAGATATCTTCGTGTAATCCTTGCACCATTGCTTCAGCATACAGAGCTGAAGAGGTCGCATGTGAAAACGAGCAAAGGGGATCGCGTCCGATGCAGCAGTTATAAGACCTAGAATTTCCATGCATAAGGCTACCGAAGGGAATGATTGTGACTGAAGGTTTCGACAAGCTGCAATCAATTTTAGACGTCTCTTGTCTGTTAAAGACAGAGTCATGGACACTGAATCCATCTGGAAACCCAGAAAGGTTACCCTTGTCTGAGGAATCAAAGAACTTTTTGGTAAATTGATCCTCCAACCATGATCTTGAAGAAACAACACAAGTCGATTCGTATGAGATTCTGCTGAATGTAAAGACTGAGCAAGTACCAAGATATCGTCCAAATAAGGAAATACCACAATACCCTGTTCTCTGATTACAGACAGAAGGGCACCGAGAACCTTTGTAAAAATTCTTGGAGCTGTAGCTAGGCCAAACGGCAGAGCCACAAACTGGTAATGCTTGTCCAGAAAAGAGAATCTCAGGAACTGATAATGATCTGGATGAATCGGAATATGCAGATATGCATCCTGTAAATCTATTGTGGACATATAATTCCCTTGCTGAACAAAAGGCAAGATAGTCCTTACAGTTACCATTTTGAACGTTGGTATCCTTACATAACGATTCAATATTTTTAGATCCAGAACTGGTCTGAAGGAATTCTCCTTCTTTGGTACAATGAAGAGATTTGAATAAAACCCCATCCCCTGTTCCTGAACTGGAACTGGCATAATTACTCCAGTCAACTCTAGATCTGAAACATTTCAGAAATGCTTGAGCTTTTACTGGATTTACTGGGACACGGGAAAGAAAAAATCTCTTTGCAGGAGGTCTCATCTTGAAACCAATTCTGTACCCTTCTGAAACAATGTTCTGAATCCAAAGATTGTGAACAGAATTGATCCAAATTTCCTTGAAAAAACGTAACCTGCCCCCTACCAGCTGAGCTGGAATGAGGGCCGCACCTTCATGTGGACTTAGAAGCAGGCTTTGCCTTTCTAGCTGGCTTGGATTTATTCCAGACTGGAGATGGTTTCCAAACTGAAACTGCTCCTGAGGATGAAGGATCAGGCTTTTGTTCTTTGTTGAAACGAAAGGAACGAAAACGATTATTAGCCCTGCTTTTACCTTTAGATTTTTTATCCTGTGGTAAAAAAGTTCCTTTCCCACCAGTAACAGTTGAAATGATGGAATCCAACTGAGAACCAAATAATTTGTTACCCTGGAAAGAAATAGAAAGTAAAGTTGATTTAGAAGCCATATCAGCATTCCAAGTTTTAAGCCATAAAGCTCTTCTAGCTAAAATAGCTAGAGACATAAACCTGACATCAACTCTGATAATATCAAAAATGGCATCACAGATAAAATTATTAGCATGCTGAAGAAGAATAATAATGTCATGAGAATCACGATGTGTTACTTGTTGCGCTAAAGTTTCCAACCAAAAAGTTGAAGCTGCAGCAACATCAGCCAAAGATATAGCAGGTCTAAGAAGATTACCTGAACACAGATAAGCTTTTCTTAGAAAGGACTCAATTTTCCTATCTAGAGGATCCTTAAACGAAGTACCATCTGACATAGGAATAGTAGTACGTTTAGCAAGGGTAGAAATAGCCCCATCAACTTTAGGGATTTTGTCCCAAAATTCTAATCTGTCAGACGGCACAGGATATAAATGCTTAAAACGTTTAGAAGGAGTAAATGAATTACCCAATTTATCCCATTCTTTGGAAATTACTGCAGAAATAGCATTAGGAACAGGAAAAACTTCTGGAATAACCACAGGAGCTTTAAATACCTTATCCAAACGTTTAGAATTAGTATCAAGAGGACCAGAATCCTCTATTTCTAAAGCAATTAGAACTTCTTTAAGTAAAGAACGAATAAATTCCATTTTAAATAAATATGAAGATTTATCAGCATCAACCTCAGAGACAGAATCCTCTGAACCAGAGGAGTCATCAGAATCAGAATGATGATGTTCATTTAAAAATTCATCTGTAGGGAGAGAAGTTTTAAAAGATTTTTTACGTTTACTAGAAGGAGAAATAACAGACATAGCCTTCTTTATGGATTCAGAAACAAAATCTCTTATATTATCAGGAACATTCTGCACCTTAGATGTTGAGGGAACTGCAACAGGCAATGGTACTTTACTAAAGGAAATATTATCTGCTTTAACAAGTTTGTCATGACAATCAATACAAACAACAGCTGGAGAAATAGCTACCAAAAGTTTACAGCAGATACACTTAGCTTTGGTAGATTCAGCACTTGACAGCGATTTTCCTGTAGTATCTTCTGACTCAGATGCAACGTGAGACATCTTGCAATATGTAAGAGAAAAAACAACATATATATAAAGCAAAATTGATCAAATTCCTTAAATGACAGTTTCAGGAATGGGAAAAAATGCCAAAGAACAAGCTTCTAGCAACCAGAAGCAATAAAAAATGAGACTTAAATAATGTGGAGACAAAAGCAACGCCCATATTTTTTCGCGCCAAATAAGACGCCCACATTATTTGGCGCCTAAATGCTTTTTGGCGCCAAAAATGACGCCACATCCGGAACGCCGACATTTTTGGCGCGAAATAACGTCAAAAAATGACGCAACTTCCGGCGACACGTATGACGCCGGAAACGGAAATAGAATTTTTGCGCCAAAAAAGTCCGCGCCAAGAATGACGCAATAAAATTAAGCATTTTCAGCCCCCGCGAGCCTAACAGCCCACAGGGAAAAAGTCAAATTTTAAGGTAAGAAAAAATGGTTAAATCAAAATGCATTATCCCAAATATGAAACTGACTGTCTGAAAATAAGGAAAGTTGAACATTCTGAGTCAAGGCAAATAAATGTTTGAATACATATATTTAGAACTTTATAAACAAAGTGCCCAACCATAGCTTGGAGTGTCACAGAAAATAAGACTTACTTACCCCAGGACACTCATCTACATATAGCAGATAGCCAAACCAGTACTGAAACGAGAATCAGTAGAGGTAATGGTATATATAAGAGTATATCGTCGATCTGAAAAGGGAGGTAAGAGATGAATCTCTACGACCGATAACAGAGAACCTATGAAATAGACCCCGTAGAAGGAGATCACTGCATTCAAATAGGCAATACTCTCCTCACATCCCTCTGACATTCACTGCACGCTGAGAGGAAAACCGGGCTCCAACTTGCTGCGGAGCGCATATCAACGTAGAATCTAGCACAAACTTACTTCACCACCTCCATCGGAGGCAAAGTTTGTAAAACTGAATTGTGGGTGTGGTGAGGGGTGTATTTATAGGCATTTTGAGGTTTGGGAAACTTTGCCCCTCCTGGTAGGAATGTATATCCCATACGTCACTAGCTCATGGACTCTTGCTAATTACATGAAAGAAAGGCCCTTTTTAAGGGCTATTGATAGTTTAGTTTAGGATAGGGTTTTTTTTTTATTTTGGGGGGGCTTTTTAATTTTAAATAGAGCTATTAGATTAGGTGTAATTAGTTTAAATATCTGTAATTTGTTTTATTTTCTGTAATTTAGTGTTTTTTTTTGTACTTTAGCTAATTTAATTTCGGTAATTGTATTTAATTATAGTGTAGTGTTAGGTGTTAGTGTAACTTAGGTTAGGTTTTATTTTACAGGTACATTTGTATTTATTTTAGCTAGGTAGTTATTAAATAGTTAATAACTATTTAATAACTATTCTACCTAGTTAAAATAAATACAAACTTGCGTAGAACGCTCGGCTGGAAGGAAGTTAGTTGTCAGGTGAAAGATCACTGACACTTCCTCCTAGCGCTCAGTCTTCCCGGGGACATAATTTGTACAGTCTCCTCAATCTGGGGACTGTCCCCGGAAATCGGGGACGTCTGGTCACCCTAGTGTAGGATGCACAGATGCCCTGCCTTTTAAATAAAGGCACACAAACTTTAGTTACGGAGAAATCTCTTCTCACGAAGGATTGGTTAGTGTGATCCATAACTCAACCTCAACAACTTTCATCGGATCTTATAAGGCGCGTTAGAGATGCACGAAGCTGGAAAATGTTACAAAACATAGCCTGATAAAGGCCTGGGTGTTCATCAATCCATGGTAAAACCAATTGTCTACAAATAGAGAAAATTCAGGACTTTTGCTACTCTCCCTAGTAGTGGGCTTCCTGCAAAAATCACAACTGGTAATCCTAAAAGAAGTGAGAAAGAACCCAAGGGTAACAGCAAAAGACCTCCATAAAACTCTACAAACTGTGAAAAGTCTTTGTTCATGTGTCCACTATCAGAAAAATACTGAACAAAGAATGGTGTTCATGGAAGTTCACCACAAAGGAAACCACTGCTGTCTAAAAAAACAACAACAAAAAAACACAAATAAAACAAACAAAATTGCATCACATCTCAAGTATGCCCAAAACCAACTTTCTGGGAAAATGTGCTATGGACAGATGAGACAAAAGTTGAACGTTCTAGCAAAAATGCACAACGCTATGGATGGAGCAAAATGGGCACTGCACACCAACACCAAAACCTCATCCCAACTGTGAAGCATGGTGGAGGGAGAATCATGATTTTGGGGCTGCTTTGCTGACTTAGGATCTGGACGCTTGGCAGTCATTGAAGGAACAGTGAATTCCATACTGTAGCAAGATATTTTGCAGGAGAATGTCAGGGCAGCAGTCCATGATCTCAAGCTTAAGAGAGGTTGGGTGATGCAACAAGACAATGGCCCATCTGAATCAACTAAAGAATGGCAGAAAAAGAAGAAGATTCATGTTTTGGAACGGTCAAATCAGAGCCCTGACGTTAACCGAATTGAGAAGTGGTGGCATGACCTGAAGAGGGCTGTGCAATCACAACAACCCAGAAACATCGATGAACTGAAACAAATTTGTAGGGAGGATTTTTTTACCAAGATTCCCCCTCAATGTTGTGCAAGTCTTTTAAGCAGTTCCCGGAATTGTTTGGTGGAGGTTATTATTGTTAAAACAGGATCTACAAGTTACTAAATTCAAGAATACTCTTACTTTTTCAAGCCTGCATGGTGAATGATTACTCAATGCCTTCAATAAAAAATGTGAAAAGTACAACTGTTTGTGTGTTATTAGATAGTTTAGTCAGGTTGTGTTTGTCTAGAATTGGGACTTAGATGAAGATCAGATTACATTTTGAGTAAATAATGCAGAAATTCAGGTAATTCCAAAGGGTTCACAAACTTTTTCTTGCAACTGTATAAAAACATGCATACATATATGTACACAAATCATGTGTGCTATTGTTAAGATTTTCTGCAAGTAAAATGGTATATTCCAAAAGAAACCCCATGTGATTTATGTAGGAAACGTAAAAAAACGCACAGAAAATGGGGTTTAAACAGAAAGGGGCCCACAAGTCAAAATATTGCATAAGCTCATGGTAAGAAAGGGCTCCCCCGTGAAATCAATTAAGGACCTCATCTTATTGCTTTTCAATATTTTCTTATGGAAACTGCTCCAATTTATATACTTCAAAATTATATTTCATATCATCAGATAAGCCTGAAACAGAAGCAAGATGACAGACAGAAAAAAAAATATGACAAATTTCTCCAACATTGGTGTGTCCGGTCCACGGCGTCATCCTTACTTGTGGGATATCTCTTCCCCAACAGGAAATGGCAAAGAGTCCCAGCAAAGCTGGCCATATAGTCCCTCCTAGGCTCCGCCCACCCCAGTCATTCTCTTTGCCGTTGCACAGGCAACATCTCCACGGAGATGGTTAAGAGTTTTTTGGTGTTTAAATGTAGTTTTTATTCTTCTATCAAGTGTTTGTTATTTTAAAATAGTGCTGGTATGTACTATTTACTCTGAAACAGAAAAGGATGAAGATTTCTGTTTGTGAGAGGAAGATGATTTTAGCAGACAGTAACTAAAATTGATTGCTGTTTCCACATAGGACTGTTGAGATGAAGTAACTTCAGTTGGGGGAAACAGTTAGCAGACTTTTTTGCTTAAGGTATGACTAGCCATATTTCTAACAAGACCATGTAATGCTGGAAGGCTGTCATTTCCCCTCATGGGGACCGGTAAGCCATTTTCTTAGTCAAACAAACAGAATAAAGGGCTTAATATGGGCTAAAAAACTGGTAGACATTTTTATGTGCTAAATCGATTGCTTTATTTGGGCATTTTATTCATATTTATGCTGACAATTCGCATTTATAAACTTGGGGAACGTTTATTAAACGGCAGGCACTATGTTAGACACCTTTTCCAGTCAGGGGGCCTTCCTAGTTGTAGACTGAGCCTCATTTTCGCGCCATTACTGCGCAGTTGTTTTTTGAGAGCAGGGCATGCAGATGCATGTGTGAGGATCTGAAATTTGCTGGAAAAGCTTCTAGAAGGCGTCAATTGGTAGCGTATTCCCCTCTGGGCTTGGTTGGGTCTCAGCAAAGGCTATAGCTGGGACTGTATAGGGGTTAAATTTGTAAACGGCTCCGGTTCCGTTATTTTAAGGTTTAAAGCTCTGAAATTTGGTGTGCAATACTCTTAATGCTTTAAGACACTGTGGTGAAATTTTGGTAATTTTTGAACAATTCCTTCATACTTTTTCACATATTCAGTAATAAAGTGTTTTCTGTTTAAAATTTAAAGAGACAGTAACGGTTTTGTTTTAAAAAGTTTTTTGTGCTTTGTTGACAAGTTGAAGCCTGTTTAACATGTCTGTGCCTTCGGATAAGCTATGTTCTATATGTATGAAAGCCAATGTGTCTCCCCATTTAAATTTATGTGATAATTGTGCCATAGCGTCCAAACAAAGTAAGGACAGTACTGCCACAGATAATGAAATTGCCCAAGATGATTCCTCAGATGAGGGGAGTAAACATGATACTACATCATCTCCTACTGTGTCTACACCAGTTTTGCCCACACAGGAGGCCCCTAGTACATCTAGTGCGCCAATGCTTATTACCATGCAACAATTAACGGCTGTAATGGATAACTTCATAGCAAATATTTTATCCAAAATGCCTACTTATCAGAGAAAGCGGGATTGCTCTGTTTTAAACACTGAAGAGCAGGAGGGCGCTGATGATAATTGTTCTGTCATACCCTCACACCAATCTGAAGGGGCCATGAGGGAGATTTTGTCAGATGGAGAAATTTCAGATTCAGGAAAAATTTCTCAACAAGCTGAACCTGATGATGTGACATTTAAATTTAAATTAGAACATCTCCGCGCACTGCTTAAGGAGGTGTTATCTACTCTGGATGATTGTGACAACTTGGTCATTCCAGAGAAATTATGCAAGATGGACAAGTTCCTAGATGTTCCGGTGCACCCCAACGCTTTTCCTATACCCAAGCGGGTGGCGGACATAGTAAATAAGGAGTGGGAAAAGCCCGGCATACCTTTTGTCCCCCCCCCCCCTATATTTAAGAAATTATTTCCTATGGTCGACCCCAGAAAGGACTTATGGCAGACAGTCCCTAAGGTCGAGGGGGCAGTTTCTACTCTAAACAAACGCACTACTATTCCTATCGAAGATAGTTGTGCTTTCAAAGATCCTATGGATAAAAAATTGGAGGGTTTGCTTAAAAAGATTTTTGTACAACAAGGTTACCTTCTACAACCCATTTCGTGCATTGTTCCTGTCACTACAGCAGCGTGGTTCTGGTTCGAGGAACTAGAAAACTCGCTTAGTAGAGAGACTCCATATGAGGAGGTTATGGACAGAGTTCACGCACTTAAGTTGGCTAACTCTTTTATTTTAGATGCCGCTTTGCAATTAGCTAGATTAGCGGCGAAAAATTCAGGGTTTGCTATCGTGGCGAGCAGAGCGCTTTGGCTAAAGTCTTGGTCAGCGGATGTGTCATCCAAGACAAAATTGCTTAACATCCCTTTCAAAAGGTAAAACTCTATTTGGACCAGAATTGAAAGAGATTATTTCAGACATCACTGGGGGAAAGGACCACGCCCTTCCACAAGATAGGCCTTTCAAGGCCAAAAATAAGTCTAATTTTTGTTCCTTTCGCAATTTCAGGAACGGACCGGCCTCTAATTCTGCATCCTCTAAGCAAGAGGGTAATGCCTCACAACCCAAACCAGCCTGGAAACCGATGCAAGGCTGGAACAAGGGTAAGCAGGCCAAGAAGCCTGCCGCTGCTAACAAAACAGCATGAAGGAGTAGCCCCCGATCCGGGACCGGATCTAGTGGGGGGCAGACTCTCTCTCTTTGCTCAGGCTTGGGCAAGAGATGTTCAGGATCCCTGGGCGCTAGAAATAGTTTCTCAGGGTTATCTCCTGGAATTCAGGGAACTACCCCCAAGGGGAAGGTTCCACATGTCTCACTTATCCTCAAACCAAATAAAGAGACAGGCGTTCTTACATTGTGTAGAAGACCTGTTAAAGATGGGAGTGATACACCCAGTTCCAATAAAGGAACAAGGAATGGGATTTTATTCGAATCTGTTCGTAGTTCCCAAAAAAGAGGGAACTTTCAGACCAATTTTGGATTTGAAGATCCTAAACAAATTTCTCAGGGTACCATCGTTCAAGATGGAAACCATTCGAACGATTCTACCCACTATCCAGGAAAGTCAATTTATGACTACCGTGGATCTAAAGGATGCGTACCTACATATTCCTATCCACAAAGAACATCATTAGTTCCTAAGGTTCGCTTTTCTGGACAAGCATTACCAGTTTGGACGACTGGTCCAAGGATTTTCACAAAGGTACTAGGGTCCCTTCTAGCGGTTCTAAGACCGAGGGGCATTGCAGTAGTACCTTACTTGGACGACATTCTAATACAATCGTCGTCCCTGTCAAAAGCAAAGGCTCATACAGACATCGTTCTGGCCTTTCTCAGATCACACGGATGGAAGGTGAACATAGAAAAAAGTTCTCTGTCTCCGTCGACAAGAGTTCCCTTCTTGGGAACAATAATAGATTCCTTAGAAATGAGGATTTTTCTGACAGAGGTCAGAAAGTCAAAACTTCTAAGCACTTGTCAAGTTCTTCATTCTGTTCCTCGTCCTTCCATAGCGCAGTGCATGGAAGTAGTAGGGTTGATGGTTGCAGCAATGGACATAGTTCCTTTTGCACGAATTCATCTAAGACCATTACAACTGTGCATGCTCAAACAGTGGAATGGGGACTATACAGACTTGTCTCCAATGATTCAAGTAGATCAGAAGACCAGAGATTCACTCCGTTGGTGGCTGACCCTGGATCATCTGTCCCAGGGAATGAGCTTCCGCAGACCAGAGTGGGTCATTGTCACGACCGACGCCAGTCTAGTGGGCTGGGGCGCGGTCTGGGAATCCCTGAAAGCTCAGGGTCTATGGTCTCGGGAAGAGTCTCTTCTCCCGATAAACATTCTGGAACTGAGAGCGATATTCAATGCTCTCAGGGCTTGGCCTCAACTAGCAAAGGCCAGATTCATAAGGTTCCAATCAGACAACATGACGACCGTTGCGTATATCAATCATCAGGGGGGAACAAGGAGTTCCCTGGCGATGAAAGAAGTGACCAAAATAATTCAATGGGCGGAGGATCACTCCTGCCACCTGTCTGCGATCCACATCCCAGGTGTGGAAAACTGGGAGGCGGATTTTCTGAGTCGTCAGACATTCCATCCGGGGGAGTGGGAACTCCATCCGGAGATCTTTGCCCAAATAACTCAATTATGGGGCATTCCAGACATGGATCTGATGGCGTCTCGTCAGAACTTCAAGGTTTCTTGCTACGGGTCCAGATCCAGGGATCCCAAGGCGACTCTAGTAGATGCACTAGTAGCACCATGGACCTTCAACCTAGTTTATGTATTTCCACAGTTTCCTCTCATTCCCAGGCTGGTAGCCAGGATCAATCAGGAGAGGGCCTCTGTGATCTTGATAGCTCCTGCGTTGCCACGCAGGACTTGGTATGCAGACCTGGTGAATATGTCATTGGTTCCACCATGGAAGCTACCTTTGAGACAGGACCTTCTTGTTCAGGGTCCATTCGAACATCCAAATCTGGTCTCCCTCCAGCTGACGGCTTGGAGATTGAACGCTTGATTCTATCGAAGCGTGGGTTTTCAGATTCTGTGATAGATACTCTGGTTCAGGCCAGAAAACCGGTAACTAGAAAGATTTACCATAAAATATGGAAAAGATATATCTGTTGGTGTGAATCCAAAGGATTCCCATGGAATAAGATAAAAATTCCTAAGATTCTCTCCTTTCTACAAGAAGGTTTGGAGAAAGGATTATCTGCAAGTTCTCTAAAGGGACAGATCTCTGCTTTATCTGTCTTACTACACAAAAGACTGGCAGCTGTGCCAGATGTTCAAGCATTTGTTCAGGCTCTGGTTAGGATCAAGCCTGTTTACAGACCTTTGACTCCTCCCTGGAGTCTAAATCTAGTTCTTTCAGTTCTTCAAGGGGTTCCGTTTGAACCTTTACATTCCATAGATATTAAGTTACTATCTTGGAAAGTTTTGTTTTTGGTTGCAATTTCTTCTGCTAGAAGAGTTTCAGAGTTATCTGCTCTGCAGTGTTCTCCGCCCTATCTGGTGTTCCATGCAGATAAGGTGGTTTTGCGTACTAAGCCTGGTTTTCTTCCTAAGGTTGTTTCTAACAAAAATATTAACCAGGAGATAGTTGTACCTTCTTTATGTCCGAATCCAGTTTCAAAGAAGGAACGTTTGTTACACAATTTGGACGTAGTCCGTGCTCTAAAATTCTATTTAGAGGCTACAAAAGATTTCAGACAAACATCTTCCTTGTTTGTTGTTTATTCTGGTAAAAGGAGAGGTCAAAAAGCGACTTCTACCTCTCTTTCCTTTTGGCTTAAAAGCATCATCCGATTGGCTTATGAGACTGCCGGACGGCAGCCTCCTGAAAGAATCACAGCTCACTCCACTAGGGCTGTGGCTTCCACATGGGCCTTCAAGAACGAGGCTTCTGTTGACCAGATATGTAAGGCAGCGACTTGGTCTTCACTGCACACTTTTGCCAAATTTTACAAATTTGATACTTTTGCTTCTTCGGAGGCTATTTTTGGAAGAAAGGTTTTGCAAGCTGTGGTGCCTTCCGTTTAGGTAACCTGATTTGCTCCCTCCCTTCATCCGTGTCCTAAAGCTTTGGTATTGGTTCCCACAAGTAAGGATGATGCCGTGGACCGGACACACCAATGTTGGAGAAAACAGAATTTATGCTTACCTGATAAATTACTTTCTCCAACGGTGTGTCCGGTCCACGGCCCGCCCTGGTTTTTTAATCAGGTCTGATTAATTATTTTCTCTAACTACAGTCACCACGGTACCATATGGTTTCTCCTATATATATTTCCTCCTGTCCGTCGGTTGAATGACTGGGGTGGGCGGAGCCTAGGAGGGACTATATGGCCAGCTTTGCTGGGACTCTTTGCCATTTCCTGTTGGGGAAGAGATATCCCACAAGTAAGGATGACGCTGTGGACCGGACACACCGTTGGAGAAAGTAATTTATCAGGTAAGCATAAATTCTGTTTTTATCCAACATGTGTATCTTAAACTAGTTTAAGTTTTGCCAAATGGAATATTTTCATCTCCCCTCAGAAAACATTTCCTTTTAGAGCTAATCTCAGGGCATATAAAGAAATAAAACCTGCTTGATAAATAGGTGCTGTGGTAAAAAAGTATATGTTTATGACCAGTTAATACCCCAAAATCAGCTCCATTACCTTGTTCACTTTTTCAGCACTGCTACCCACCACCACGGAACAGCCACAGGTTTGCAGGTGTGAGCTGATGGCACTATGAGGGGAAAAAATGACACAGATTACATTCTGGGAATATCACATTAACTTTTAAAGGCGTACATAAGCAGAAATAAATAGTTAAATTGTTATGTTGTGGTATTATTAACCCAGGTCTAATCTTACAATCGCAGGTGCCAACAGGAATGCTCAGCAAATATTACCTTCCCCCTCTTCCCTTTTTTTATTATCTTTAAAGGGACACTCAAGTCAAAACTAAACTTAATGATTCAGATACAGCATGCAATTTTAAACAACTTTCCACTTCCATTACCATTAACTTTCCATTACTTCCATTAACAAAATGTGCACAGTCTTTTTATATTTACACGTTTTGAGTCACCAACTCCTACTGAGCATGTGCAAGAATTCAGAGCATATACATATATGCATTTGTGATTGGCTGATGGCTGTCACATGATACAGGGGGAGTGGAAATAGAGATAACTTTGCAATTTATTTAACAAAAATCTATTACTCATTTGAAGTTCAGACTAAGTGCTATTGCATTGTCTTCTTATCATGCATTTGTTGATTATGCAAATGTACAGTGTGGACTGGTCCCTCAACCAAAATAGAACAGTTCAGCTAGACCGTTCTAGAGATAGTAAATGTGTTTATGTTAATGATATCAGCTCCTACCAGCTCCACACAAATGGAAAAAACTGAATTTATGCTTACCTGATAAATTACTTTCTCTTACAGTGTATCCAGTCCACGGATTCATCCTTACTTGTGGGATATTCTCAATCCCTACAGGAAGTGGCAAAGAGAGCACACAGCAGAGCTGTCCATATAGCTCCCCTCAGGCTCCGCCCCCCCAGTCGTTCGACCGACGGTTAGGAGAAAAAGGAGAAACTATAGGGTGCAGTGGTGACTGTAGTTTACTAAAATAAATTTGAACCTGACTTTATTGCCAGGGCGGGCCGTGGACTGGATACACCGGAGAAAGTAATTTATCAGGTAAGCATAAATTCTGTTTTCTCTTACATGGTGTATCCAGTCCACGGATTCATCCTTACTTGTGGGATACCAATACCAAAGCTTTAGGACATGGATGAAGGGAGGGAACAAGTCAGGTAACCTAAACAGAAGGGACCACTGCTTTCTCCCAAAAATAGCCTCAGAGGAAGCAAAAGTATCGAATTTGTAAAATTTGGCAAATGTATGCAGTGAAGACCAAGTCGCTGCCTTACAAATCTGTTCAACAGAAGCCTCATTCTTGAAAGCCCATGTGGAAACCACAGCTCTGGTGGAATGAGCTGTAATTCGTTCAGGAGGCTGCTGTCCAGCAGCCTCATAAGCCAATCGGACGATGCTTTTCAGCCAGAAGGAAAGAGAGGTAGCAGTCGCTTTCTGACCTCTCCTCTTACCAGAATAGACAACAAACAAGGATGATGTTTGTCTGAAATCTTTAGTTGCCTTTAAATAGAATTTTAAAGCACGAACCACACCAAGATTGTGTAACAGTCGTTCTTTCTTAGAAACTGGATTAGGGCACAGAGAAGGAACAATAATTTCCTGGTTGATATTCTTATTAGAAACCACTTTTGGAAGGAAACCAGGTTTGGTACGCAAAACAACCTTATCTGCATGGAACGCCAGATAGGGTGAATTACACTGCAAAGCAGACGACAATTCAGAAACTCTTCGAGCAGAGGAAATAGCTACCAAAAACAAAACTTTCCAAGATAACAACTTAATATCTATGGAATGCAAAGGTTCAAATGGAACCCCTTGAAGAACTGAAATAACTAAATTTAGACTCCATGGAAAAGCCACAGGTCTGGAGACAGGCTTGATTCTAACTAGGGCCTGTGCAAACGCCTGAATGTCTGGTACAGCTGCCAGACGCTTGTGTAACAGAATAGACAGAGCAGATATCTGTCCCTTTAAGGAACTAGCTGACAAACCTTTCTCCAATCCTTCTTGGAGAAAAGACAATATCATTGGAATCCTAACCTTACTCCACGAGTAACCATTGGATTCACACCAACAAAGATATTTCCGCCATATCTTATGGTAAATTTTCCTCGTGACAGGCTTTCTAGCCTGGATCAGAGTATCTATAACTGATTCAGAGAACCCACGCTTAGCTAGAATTAAGCGTTCAATCTCCAAGCAATCAGTTGCAGAGAAACTAGATTTGGATGCTTGAAAGGACCTTGATTTAGAAGATCCCGCCTCGATGGCAGTTTCCATGGTGGAGCCGATGACATGTCCACTAGGTCTGCATACCAAGTCCTGCGTGGCGCTATCAGAATTACCAAAGCCTTCTCCTGTTTGATTCTGGCTACTAGCCGGGGGAGAAGAGGAAACGGTGGAAAGACATAAGCTAGACTGAATGACCAAGGCGCTCCTAAAGGATCTATCAATGCCGCCTTGGGATCCCTGGATCTGGATCCGTAAAGGGAAAGTTTGGTGTTCTGACGGGACGCCATCAGATCCAATTCTGGAATGCCCCATAGCTGGGTTAGCAGAGCAAAGACCTCCGGGTGGAGTTCCCACTCCCCCGGATGGAAAGTCTGACGACTCAGAAAATCTGCCTCCCAGTTGTCTACTCCTGGGATGTGAATTGCAGATAGATGGCAGGAGTGATCCTCCGCCCATTTGATGATCTTGGTTACTTCCTTCATCGCTAGGGAACTCTTTGTTCCTCCCTGATGATTGATGTACGCTACAGTCGTGATGTTGTCCGACTGAAATCTGATGAATTTGGCCTCCGCTAGTTGAGGCCATGCCTGGAGCATATTGAATATCGCTCTCAGTTCCAAAATGTTTATCGGGAGAAGAGATTCTTCCCGAGACCATAGACCCTGAGCTTTCAGGGAGTCCCAGACCGCACCCCAGCCTAACAGACTGGCATCGGTTGTGACAATGATCCACTCCGGTCTGCGGAAACTCATTCCCTGAGACAGGTGATCCTGAGACAACCACCAGAGAAGAGAGTCTCTGGTTTTCTGGTCCATTTGTATTTGAGGAGATAAATCTGCATAATCCCCATTCCACTGTTTGAGCATGCACAGTTGCAGTGGTCTTAGATGAATTCGGGCAAAAGGGACTACGTCCATTGCCGCAACCATTAGACCGATTACCTCCATGCACTGAGCCACAGAAGGCCAAAGAATGGAATGAAGAACTCGGCAAGTATTCAAAAGTTTTGACTTCCTGACTTCTGTCAGAAAGATTCTCATTTCTACCGAGTCTATTAATGTTCCCAGGAAGGGAACCCTTGTGAGCGGGGACAGAGAACTTTTTTCTACGTTCACCTTCCACCCGTGAGACCTTAGAAAGGCCAGAACAATGTCCGTATGAGCCTTGGCTCTGTGAAAAGACGACGCCTGTATTAAGATGTCGTCTAGGTAAGGTGCTACCGCAATGCCCCGCGGTCTTAGTACCGCTAGAAGGGACCCTAGCACCTTTGTGAAAATTCTGGGAGCGGTGGCCAACACGAAAGGAAGGGCCACAAACTGGTAATGCGTGTCCAGAAAGGTGAACCTTAGGAACTGATGATGGTCTTTGTGGATAGGAATATGTAGTTACGCATCCTTTAGATCCACGGTAGTCATATATTGACCTTCCTGGATCATCGGCAAGATTGTCCGAATAGTTTCCATTTTGAAAGATGGAACTCTGAGGAATTTGTTTAAAATTTTTAGATCCAGGATTGGCCTGAAAGTTCCTTCCTTTTTGGGAACTACAAACAGATTTGAGTAAAAACCCAGACCTTGTTCCGCAATTGGTACTGGTTGTATCACTCCCATCTTTAGAAGATCTTCGACACAGAGTAAGAACGCCTGTTTCTTTGTCTGGTCTGAAGACAAATGAGAAATGTGAAACCTTCCCCTTGGGGGAGATTCCTTGAATTCTAGAAGATAACAATTTCCAATGCCCAGGGATCTGGAACGTCTCTTGCCCAAGCCTGAGCAAAGAGAGAAAGTCTGCCCCCTACTAGATCCGGTCCTGGATCGGGGGCTACCCCTTCATGCTGTCTTGGCAGCAGGTGCAGGCTTCTTGGCCTGTTTACCCTTATTCCAGCCCTGCAAGGGTTTCCAGGTTGCTTTAGGCTGGGAAGTGTTACCCTCTTGCTTAGCGGCAGCAGAGGTTGAAGCAGGTCCGCTCCTGAAGTTGCGAAAGGAGTGAAAATTAGCCTTGTTTTTGGCCCTAAACGGTCTATCCTGCGGGAGGGCATGACCCTTCCCCCCAGTGATATCCGCAATAATTTCTTTCAACTCGGGACCAAAAAGGGTCTTTCCCTTGAAAGGAATGTTTAGTAATTTTGTTTTGGACGACACGTCAGCCGACCATGATTTGAGCCAAAGCGCTCTTCGCGCCATAATGGCAAAACCTGAATTTTTCGCCGCTAACTTAGCTAATTGGAAAGCGGCATCAGTGATAAAAGAATTAGCCAGCTTCAAAGCGTGAATTCTATCCATGACTTTGTCATGTGAAGTCTCCCTCTGGAGCGACTCCTCCAGCGCCTCAAACCAAAAAGCCGCTGCAGTAGTTACAGGAATAATGCAGGCAATTGGCTGGAGAAGGAAACCTTGCTGAACAAACATTTTCTTCAGCAAACCTTCCAATTTTTTATCCATAGGATCTTTGAAAGCACAACTGTCCTCTATTGGTATACTTGTACGCTTAGCAAGCGTTGAAACAGCTCCCTCTACCTTAGGGACCGTCTGCCACACGTCCCGCCTGGGGTCGTTTATGGGGAACATTTTCTTAAAGATGGGGGGGGGGGGACAAAGGGTACACCTGGTCTCTCCCACTCCCTAGTCACAATATCCGCCACCCTCTTTGGGATCGGAAACGCCTCCGTGTATACAGAGACCTCTAAAAACCTGTCCATTTTACACAATTTTTCTGGGGCCACCATGGGGTCACAATCATCCAGCGTAGCTAAAACCTCCTTAAGCAGGACGCGGAGGTGTTCCAGCTTAAATTTAAACGCTAAGGAATCTGACTCTGCCCGCTGAGAAACTTTTCCTGTGTCAGAAATTTCTCCCTCAGACAGACCATCCCTCACTGCCACTTCAGAGTGTTGTGAGGGTACTACTGATAAATTATCCAAAGCTTCTGATTGCTCATCCTCTGTATTTAAAACTGTGCTATCGCGCTTTCTTGGAAAAACTGGCAGTTTGGATAAAAATGCTGCAAGGGAATTATCCATTACTGCTGCTAATTGTTGTAAGGTAATAGGGGCCAATGCGCTAGAGGTACTAGGCATCGCTTGCGTGGGCGTAACTGGTGTCGACACATGGGGAGAGGAAGAACTATCCTCGTTACCTTCCGTTAAAGAATCATCTTGGGCTACATTTTTAAGTGTCACTGCATGGTCTTTAAAATGCTTAGATGCTTTAGCACACTTTAAACCCAAATGCAATGGGGGTACCGCCATGGCTTTTAAACACAAAGAACAGGGTCTATCTGAAGGCTCAGACATGTTTGACAGACTTAGACAGCACTACAATACAGTAAAAAAACACTTTTTGAAAAAACGTTACTGTGCCTTTAAATAATAAAAAGCACACACTTTTTTACCAAATCACCAAAAAACATCCGATCTTGATGAAATTTTCTCCACATGATCCTAATGCTTTGAAATGATTGCACACAAATTTTCAAATCAATTAACCCCTTATTGCCCAAACCGGAGCTAAATGAAGCAGGCTACCGGTTTAACACACTACAGCACGGTGCCACAGTCTCTGCTGTGGCTTTACCTTCCTTTGGGATTATTTGTAGACGAAAATAAGCCTCCCTGGAGTCCTCCCTGCAATCTCTGGACTCTACACGTGAAGCTGCATGAAGCTGTCTTGTAAAACAACTGTGCAACTGAGGCGCGAAAATGAGGCCCCCTCCCTCTTCATTACGGAGTTATGGGGCCTTCCTGAGACAGATTAGGTGTCTTACAATATGCCAGGCGTATTAAAACCTCAAAAAGTGTTCCAAACGTCTAAAACACTTGAACAAATATGAGATTATACTAATAAAGTAATCGATTTAGCCCATAACAGTGTCCACCAGTATTTAAGCCCTTAACCTAAGCCATCCTTCTATACTGAGTCTCAGAAAATGGCTTATCTTCCCCCATGGGGATTTCTGTCAGTCTTCTAGCATTACCAGGTCTTGTTAGAAAAAAAATGACTGAGCATACCTGAAGCAGTTAAAGGATTACTTTCTGTTAGGTTATAACTAACATATTAAAGTTAATAAACATTAATTAAAACTTACTGACCTATATTTTCTCCAAAACAAAGTTTCATAACGTTCTAAAAGTTATATCTTTTATTTGCCGATGATGTCACGTTATCCTGCCCACTATTTTCAGCACTGCATGTTCAAAATACTTAAACCAATAACTTTGTGTTTAAAGCGCCATTTTGAAACCTAGGAATTGTAAACGGATTGGTACAGAGCAAAGGATACCCACGGAGTGGGTTTGGAAAACAATTAAATTTGCAGACAAGATTTCTGATATACGGTAGAGATATGTTAATGAAATGCTATTGATAAAAAGCGTATTTGGGGTAGTTAGTTAGTAACAGGCATAGAAATTTTTTACTTACAGTGGCCCTTTAAGCCTGCAAACTGTTCCCCCCAACTGAAGTTCTCCGGTACTCAACAGTCCTGTGTGGGAACAGCAATGGATTTTAGTTACAACATGCTAAAATCTTTTTCCTCTCAGCAGAAATCTTCATCACTTTCTGCCTCAGAGTAAATAGTACAAACCAGCACTATTTTAAAATAACAAACTCTTGATTGAAGAAATAAAAACTACAAATCTAACACCACATACTCTTTACCCTCCCGTGGAGATGCTACTTGTTAGAGCGGCAAAGAGAATGAATCGGGGGGCGGAGCCTGAGGGGAGCTATATGGACAGCTCTGCTGTGTGCTCTCTTTGCCACTTCCTGTAGGGATTGAGAATATCCCACAAGTAAGGATGAATCCGTGGACTGGATACACCATGTAAGAGAAAATAAATCTAAATGGTAACAATTAAGGCCGTATTATGCATGTAAAAGATATTAGGCTACTTAAGGTGCACTTAGGCTGCTACATACTTTACTGCATATTATGACCCAAAAAAATAGTGAAGGTGGTTAAGACAACAGCGTTAAACTGGTGTACAGAAAAGTCAGGAAGCAGCAGTCTTTGAACAGCTACTGGCAAAGGTAAAATAAGTTAATGATTCCCCCATTGCTGCCAACCTCAATTTTAATACTTAAAATCTATTGTGTAAATGCATATTTCTGATATAGACAGACGGCTCCTCTTTTTATGCTATTTTATTTCAAACACATTGTTGGGCACTATTAATGTCAAACTGTATAGCACTTGCCATAGAACCATCATAGACTGTACTTACAAGAAGGCTTGTATGTGTTCTCAAGCAGGCACTCCTGACACCACTGTAAAGAGTGTGGGCTAAATAACGAGTGGAGCACTAACGTTTGCGCTCAAGCGATATCAGGTTTTCATAAACGTCTGCGCGCAAGCTAAATTCCGCTCATATTACAACTTGAAAGTAAATGCAAATGCGTGAGGGCGATCACTTTTTTTACCCTAGGTTGATTACTGTGACCTCAGAGCTCTGGTTAACAGTTACAACTTACGCGAGTCAAAAAAGTGTCACAAACCCCCCCCATCAAAATTACATTTAAAAGTACAGCTACACTCATAACACTAGCAAATAAAAATCATTAAAAAATAAATACTGCACAACAAAATTATAAGGGCTCAAAGATATGAAGTCTCAAGTGTTAGAAGTCCATTGAAGTCTAAAGGGGAATGAGATGTTGTGTTCACAAACTTCAGAAAGTCTCTTTGTTACCGTGACTTTGTGAACGCGAGAGTGTAAACTTTTTACTTTTAACTCTTAATATAAGCAGGTTTAAATGCTGAAACACAAGCGCAAAATACCACTCCACTCGTAATCGGGCTCTGAATCATAAAAACAATACAGTTTCAAGTCACTGTTTACATTGGTGCCAAGACAGGTTGCTTGACAGTGCGTTAGCTTTTTCTAGCACCTGGTAGGGATAGACATCTCTATAGCACATGCAGCGTGTGTCTTATTGCTCGTACCACCTGCTGATGTATTTTGTACATAAATAAAATATTAAAAATAGTAAAATGGGGAGGATGAACGTGTTGCCTATACCAGATATATTCATTTTCTAAACAGATTTCAAATATTTAAAAAAAAAAAAAAAAAATCAGTTTTTAAGCAAGCATTTGAGATAGCACAGATTTAAACCTTTCTTACACCTAGTTAGCAAATCAACTTTTTTTTTTTACTACTGTCTCCACTTTTCTTGTTGGGGGGAAATATAGTACAATTTTACCTTTGTTTTTTTCTGATGAATAACTATAGGGAACAATGACACTCCTTAAAAACTACAGTATTTGTTAGACACTACCTAAGTCAATAAACGTCATTGACTTAGTTTATTGACTCGCTCTTCTGTGAGCAGATACTTAATAGCCTTACCATACAAAGAATCAATAATAAGGAGATGCACCTGTCCAAAGGTCATTTTCCTTAGAGCATTTCTGAGTACATCGTTGGTAGCTGCTAAAGCATTGCAATTCAATTCTTTTTTGTTTTCTCTAGGACTTGCACAAACATGATCATCAACGTGTCTTTTTATATTTGCTTATCATATTAGGATCAGTTTTCTAAAATTATCCAGCCTTCCAACATGGTGATGAATAAAAGAATGGCTTTAACACAAAGGTTCCTTTGTATACACATGAGTGAATTTGTTTTTCATTTTAAATAGGGGATTGTCCTGTACTTTTAGAAAACAAATGTAGCCTTTTTATAGATACTCTTTACCCTTAAGAACAGAGGCACCTAAACATTTTAATATGTAGCATAGCTCACTCATTTATGCTATAAGATAACTGTAAAAAGTAAAATTAGATCAGAATCACATTTCAGTTAAACAAAAATACAAAAAGGAAATTATTTACTTATATGAATTAATTTTAACTGTGTAGACCAGCCAAAAAGACAAAGCCTGGTACAAATACACATAGGGTGAGAGAGATTACAAGTGGCGCGGCAAATCAAAATCAAAATGCTTTTTGCGCTTCTCTGGATCTGCATGTAATACAAGTTGAATAAAAATTATGTTTTTTCGCTAGCAGTAGCCTTAGAAGCGCAAACATCGCTAGCTGAGTTTTTGCATGCATATGCATGTGTTCCACCATAGAAATCAATGGAGTAAAAAAAGGTGGGGAAAAAAAAAGGTGGAGAAAAAAAAAAAAGGTGGAGAAAAAAAAAAAAAAAGGTAGAGAAAAAAAAAAGGTAGAGAAAAAAAAAGGTAGAGAAAAAAAAAGGTAGAGAAAAAAAAAGGTAGAGAAAAAAAAAAAGGTAGAGAAAAAAAAAAAGGTAGAGAAAAAAAAGTGGAAAAAAACACCCTACTCACGAAAACGTCAAAAAAAATGGAAAAATCTTCACCGCATGAAGAGGACCTCCATGTCAATGGTCTGAAGAGGAGGACCAACGTTGTTACCGGAATGAAGATAGAAGATGAAGATGGAGCGCCGCTCATTTTTGGCGAGTACCAGTTTTGGGGTTAGACTTTTTTTTTTTATTTGGGCAGAAAAAGAGCTGAATGCCCTTTTACGGGCAATGCCCATTCAAGTGCCCTCTTTCGGGGCAATGAGTAGATTAGGTTTTTTTAAGTTAATTAAGAGCTGGTTGCTTTAGGGCACTGTTTTTCAAACCTGTCATCAGGCCAGGTTTTCTGGATTACCTTGGGTGAGAGCAGGTAAAATAATCATGTTAACTTATCAGCTGATTATTTCAGCTGTGCTCCAGGTCAGATATCCACAAAACCAGTGCTTAAGAGCAATGCCCCACAAAAGGCTCTTTTAAGGGCTATTGGTAGTTTATTTTAAGAATAGGGTTTTATTTTTTATTTTGGGGTATTAGAATAGGAATACTTTTAGTTTTGTTTGTTATTTTTTGTAAGGGTAGGTTATTGTAAATGTAAGTTTTTTTTATTTTTTTTAAATAATTTGTTATTTTTTAAAATATTTTTGCAATGTAGGCTTTTTTATTTTTGGTAATGTAAGTTTTTCTTTAAGTAATGTTAGTGTTTGTTTTTTTTTAGGGTAAAGCTTAGGTTTTAGTTGGTTAATAGTTTATTTAGACAGTTTGCGTTGTGGGGGAATGGCATTTTAGGGGTTAATACTTTTATTTAGTGTTTGCGATGTGGGAGGATGGCAGTTTAGGGGTTAATAGTGTAGTTTATAGGTGTAAGTGTACTTTGTAAGGTATTTTTTGTGTGTTTTGTGCAACTTTTAAGTTTAGGAAAATAGTTTACCAAAGCTCTTAGATCGTGGTAAGGATTGAAACAATCGTGATTTCTCCCGATGTAATATCAGCGGAAGAAAAATGAATAGCGAAATCACCCAAACTTTTTATAGTTCATGTACAAACACGTTATCCAAACTTCTTGGGACCAGAAAAGTTTGGATTTTGCAATAGTTTGGATTTCGGGAATATTTGCACCTGTAAACTGAGATGGGATGGGTCCTAATATAAACAACATCTTATGTCATTTAGGCAATATTTATATGTACATCTATACAGCTTATAAATGAAACCTACAGTTAGTTTTACATCATTTTTTTTACATAATATTATCAGAAAGAGTACAGTACTGTAGTCAGAAAGTTAATAATTGTTAAACAAAACAAACACGCAAATTGTGACTGGTGGGGAAAACATTAGTTTTCAATAAATGTATTTCTTAAAAAAAATTATTAATGAAAAATGTCTGAATATTTCTGGATTTTGGAATTCCAGGCTTTGGGTTTTTGTTCCTGTACTAATGTGAGCCACACAAAATCCTTAGTGAACGTGGCTCTGGGCTATAGATTAGGTGACCCTGCTTTAGGTTAGGTCAAGGAGTCTGTTCCTATGTATTGTCTAGTAATGCACAAATCCCAAGACTAAGCTTTCCAACTATTTTACTTCTTGATACTATATTTTTGTAACACATTAAATATCTATGTTCAAACACCATTGTCTGGTTCATAAAAAGTAAGTAGTTGCCCCTGCAATATTCTTGTTGACTTCTACATCTGAAATAAAACTGGTCTACCCCTGTGTTAATGTAATTCATTTATAAGCCTTTTTTATGTGGCTTTAGAAAAATGAGCCCTGCTATGTAGTAGCTTTCAAGCAGTTCCATCCAGGCTAAGATACATTTCTGTTATTTAAAGGTTTATCTTGCAGCAGACAAAATTAAACTTTCATGATTCAGATAGAACATACAATTTTAAACAATTTTCCAATTTACTTTTAGCTTCAAATTTTCTTTGTTCACTTTGTATTCTTTTTTAAAAGCTAAACCTAGGTAGGCTAAAATTGATTTCCAAAACGATAAAAAAACCTCTTATCTCAGTGCATTTTGACAGTGTTGTACGTCATATAGATAACATTGTGCACACTCCTGTGGAGATATTTAGAAGCCAGCACTGATTAGCTAAAATGCAAGTCTGTCAAAAGCTCTGAAATAAGGGGGCAGTCTGCAGATGTTTAGATAACAGTGTGTTGGTTATGCAAAACTGTGGAATGGGTAATAAAGGGAATATCTATCTATTTAAACAATAATTTTTTTTCAAATAGACTGTCCCTTTAACACTGCTCATCGTTTATGTACTCTAGCGACCCATTTATAATTATCCTTAATTAGCCTCAGATTTACAGACAATTATGTTTTCATTATTTTAACAACTAATATAATGTTAAAAACTACATCTGAACATCAGGCTAATCTTTGCTTTGCAGACATTATTCTACCTGGTATTTATTTAGTATTTGATGCCTTATTAACTAGGCAGTGGGATGGGAAATCAAAAGATTCATCAATGGTTACAGCATTCTTTTTTCTTTTTAATTACAAGATTGTCTGTACTAAGTGGTAATATTTAGGGACATGTACATGCTGGGTAGTTACAATTAAAACTTTTTTTTTAATGACTTGATTTCATTTTTGAGTTACTATAGTGATCAGGCAACAGATCAGAACAGAGGAATCTATTATAGACTATTTCACCAGTACATACAATTGTCACATATTGTAGCATAACAATAGATTTGGAAAAATAGAAGTCAAGTGATCAGCTATAGGTTCTGCTGAGATCAGATCTCAAATAAGATCTACTCAGGTTGTCTGCAAGAATTGGAAAGGCTACAGGTCAGCTTCTCTTTAGCATCAAAACAAAAGGCAGCAGGACAGTGTTGTTACTTCTCACACAGCAGTTTATGACCAATAACACTATAACAGCCTAAAGTATTAATAGGTGGGGTGATATGCTGCCACAATAATGCAACATTACCTCTGAGTATTAAATAAACCTCCTATATAGAAACATATTCAATCAAATACACAAGACATAGCTAGGGAACCGTTTTGCTTAAAGGGACACTAAACCCAATTTTTTTTTCATGATTCAGATAGGGCAGCAATTTTAAGCAACTTTCTAAATTACGCCTATTATCATTTTTTATTCGTTCTCTTGCTATCTTTATTTGAAAAAGAAAGCATCTAAGCTAAGGAGCCAGCACATTTTTGGTTCAGAATGCTGGACAGCACTTCTTTATTGGTGCTGTCTAATCAGCAAGGACAACCCAGGTTGTTCACCAAAAATAGGCCAGCATCTAAACTTACATTCTTGCTTTTCAAATAAAGATACCAAGAGAAAATTGATAATAGGAGTAAATTAGAAAGTTGTCAAACTCTATTTGAATCACAAAATAACAAATTTGGGTTCAGTGTCCCTTCAATCTGTCAATTTGTTGCAGTCATATTTTTCATCAACAGGTTATTCATTTTTTTATGAAATCAGTTTTATTACAAACTATGTGACTCCCATTCATTTCATTACTATTATGTGAATAAATACATGCAAGGAAAGCACTAATTAACATGAAAATTACAGATATACTGGTATGATTAACCATTAAAATTGTGTACCTTTCTTGTTATATTACGTTTGGAAAATGCCATAAAAACATGTATATAAACTGCACAAAATGAATAAAATCAAATGTGCATCTACTTTATTTGAGAGAGCTTTATTTCTGATGCAGACAATTAAAGGGATAGTCTAGTCAAAAATAAACGTCCATGATTCAGACAGAGCAGGCAATTTTAAGCAACTTTCTAATTTACTCCTATTATCAATTTTTATTTGTTCTCTTGGTATCTTTATTTAAAAAAGCTGGAAAGTAAGTCTAAGAGCCAGCCCATTTTTGGTTCAGCACCTGGATAGCGCTTGCTTATTGGATGGCTACATTTAGACACTAATCAGCAAGCGCTATCCAGATGCTGAACCAAAAATGGGCTGGCTTCTAAGCTTACATTCCAGATTTTTTAAATAAAGATATCAAGAGAACGAAGAAAAATTGATAATAGGAGTAAATTAGAAAATTGCATCCTCTATCTGAATCATAAAAATTTAATTTTGACTATACTATCCCTTTAAGTATGTTTTCTCATGTGTAAGAAAAAGTAAACACTTACTTGCTGAGGAATCCTTCATGACAGCTATCACCAATATCAACATCATTTAGGATGGTGGAAGTAATCTGGCAAATTCAAAAGACAGCAACTAAAATTAATAGTTTTCACATCTGTGGACCCCATCTTCCTTTTGCCCCATTAATGTATTCTGACATTTTCACAGTCTCCCGCTGTTTTTTTTTATTATCCCAGAGTAATCAATGAGCTTTTAATGTTAATCAGCCAAGTCTAAACTTCTTTAAACAAATTAACATCCTTTTTACTGCAATTGTTTTTCAATAGCCAAACTCCACCCACCATTTGGAGGAGCCAATTTGGGCTTTTGTCCACAGACAACAAGGCTAACCACAGTCATGAAGTTAGTAAAAAAATGCATTGTTTTACAGTTGTTAAAAATTGTAGCAAGTTAGGGACATGCATGTAGCAAAGTTAGCCTTGAACAGTCAGCAGGGTGCATTTCATATTATAAAAATTTGAAAATCCTCAATTTTCAAATTACATAAAAAGTGGTTAAAATAAATAATGAAAGTGCAATGCAAACTTGTTTCATTATTCATAATTAAACATTTTATATAAATATCTCAATACTTAAATTGTACCTGTTGGGGATACATGAGAAGGATACATGAGAAGTGCAACTGAGAAATCCTGCTGTATCCTTTCTGGGTTTTACCCCTGTAACATTTATAGATATATTTTTAAAATATGCAAATATGGGCTGCAATACCAGTTAATGAGTATAATGAAGGTTCATATCTTACATGCTCACAGGTGCTGGCTTAAAGGAACATTACATTTAAAATGAAATCTCCCTTTAAAATGTTTAAGTAAGAAGAATAAAACAACATTGCAATATACTTTTTTTCTGAAAAGTGTTCTTGCTCCACTTTTCCCCCCCAGAGAGGTTAAGTGCAGGGAAGCGTACCTGAGCCTGCAACATTCTGCATCGGAAATCTCAGAGCACAAGTACATTTAAATCTGTATCTAATTGGCTACAGCAAAGTAGACCAGGAATATGGACTCCAACAGGATTTTTAAGGAGTATCTCTAATGTGCAATTGACTTGCAAACCTGGGGCTAACAACATGTATTTTTAAACATTTCTGTTGCAATGTAGTGCTTATTTGTTGATATAGGCTATGAGTTTAATGTCCCTTTAAAAGGCAAAGCAGAAGACAAAATTGTGTTACTTTACACCTCACTTTAACTAGATTACAAGTCTGTTAGGATAAACTATGCCAGACATGGCACATTGCTGCATAAGGCTTTGAAGTGGCAATAGACAGATTTAGAGACTCTCTCTTCACGTAGGCAGGTTTAAAGGCTTACATCTATCTCTTCAGGAACACCATGAGACTTCATAGATGAAAGCAGCTCCATAATGGGAATAACTTCTCCAGTCAGCATGGTAATGATGCTTTGGCCCTGTTCAGAGACAGGTAAAAGGAAATTGTCAGAAAGCACAATGTGACTGCATTTGATGACCTGCTACAGAAAGATTCAGATTTTAAAGCAAATATAAAAATACATTTCCCTTAGGGATGTCATTCAACAAAGATTCTAAAATGAGCATTAAAAAGTACAAAGATAAATTAGTAAATATGTTTGCTTATATCAATGATACTAAGCTTCTGCAAAATGGTGGCAATAAATATTTTGAAGGTTAAGATTTTTGCAGTCTTTATCATATCTTACACAATATCACATTTAACATGTGTACATATAACCATAAGAAAACGTAGAAATGTAAAATACATTACATTAGTTTACCTACTAGCAAACAGTTATCTTGATCAGCTAGCGAACATTAAAAGAAAGTGCAAGTTAAATTTATGGTTACGTGATAAATTAATTTATTTTATAATGGTGAGACTCCAAATTACATCACATGTGGGATTACACTTCAGTCCCCTAGGAGTAGGCAATAACACACCAGGGCATTTATCCATCCTACTCTCCCAAAATCCCTCAGTCATAAATATAGCCAATTAGAAAGAGGAAACTAGAAAACCAAGAAAGGACAAAGTGTGGCAAATCAAGTGCTGCCTCCAACTGTATAAACGGTCCTTGTGTACTCTCACCATTTTGAAACAAATTTTTTTTTTTTTTAATCAGGTAAGCAAAAATTTGGTTTTCTTTCAGAAGACTGTGAACGTCCACGAGACATCACATATTGGATCTTTTGTTCAAGCAAAGAAGTCCACGAGACTACCATATAATAGATAGAGAAAGGTGTTCTACTGATCAGGCACTATGGCCTGCAGTATTTTCTTGCCAAAATCAGCCTCAGAGGAGGCAAACATGAATTAATGATAAAACTTAGTAAAGATGTGTTAAAAAAAAGAAAACAAATGGTGACCACCTCACATATCTGGTCTATAGAAGCCTCATAACTGAAGGCCCAAGAAATCGAAGATGCTCTAGTAGAATTAGCAGTAATGTGTTCAGGGGGAGTCTTCCCCACAACTAAATATGCTTTACGAATTAAGGCTTTAAGCCAGAAGGTTAAAGCAACTGCGTGGCTTTGTGGACCTTTGTGAGGCCCAGACAAATGGCTCACTAGGGAAGACGAAATTTGTAATGATTTTGAGGCTTCATCATAGAACTTAAAAGGGACATGAAACCCAATGTTTTTTCTTTCATGATTCAGATAGAGCTTGTGATTCTAAACAACTTTCAAATTTACTCCTATTAACTAATCTGCTTCATTCTCTTCATATCTTTTTCTTGAAGAAACAGCAATGCACATGGGTGAGCCAATAATATTAGGCATATTTGTGCAGCCACAAATCAGCAGCTCCTGGGAATACCCAGGTATCCTTTTCAACAAAAGATATCAAGAGAATGAAAAAAATTACATAATAGAAGTAAACTTGAAAGTTGTTTAGAATGGCATGCTCTATCTGAATCATAAAAGAAAAAATATGGGTTTCATGTCCCTTTAAGAGCTCTTACAACATTCAAATTGTAAAGATGCTCCTCAGATTTTTTTGGAGCTGGGCACAATGCAGGAACAAACATTTCCCAATTAAAAAATAATTTAATTGAAAGTTTCACCACAGGAGTTGCCATGCTAAGCAGGGGGACAAACAGGAGTAGTAGCTCCGCCCTATAACCCATCAACTGCCAGTCCATAGATCTGAGCTGTCCCGATTTGCTCCATTTAACAGGTAAAACTGTAAGCAGAAAGCAAGTGAAGATGGAAAGCGGATTATCTACGCAAATATATGTAAGCTTAAAAAGTGACACAGAACTGAAAAACTTAAATTATGATTACCTGATAATTTTATTTTCTTCAGACGAGTCCACAGCTGCATTACTTTTGGGAATTCAGAACCTGGCCACCAGGAAGAGGCAAAGACACCCCAGCCAAAGGCTTAAATACCTCCCCTACTTCTCTCATCTCCCAGTCATTCTGCCAAGGGAATAAGGAACAGTAGGAGAAATATCATGGTGAAAAAGGTGCCAGAAGAACAAAAAACAAAAATTACAGCCGCCCCATACAAAAAAGCGGGCAGGAGCTGTGGACTCTCCCTGTCTGAAGAAAAGAAAATTATCAGGTAAGCATAATTTAACTTTTTCTTCATAAACGGGGAGAGTCCACAGCTGCATTCATTACTTTTGGGAAAACAATACCCAAGCTATAGAGGACACTGAATGCAAAACGGGCGGGTACAAATGACGGCCCATTCTGAGGGCACCACAGCCTGAAAACACCCAAACTCCCGACAAGAAAACTGTTTCACTATCAGCCAAAGGGACAAAAAGAAACAGCCCAAGTAACTGTCCAACAGTTAAAACCAGCAGAGACCGCTCAGGTTATTAGACTCGACCAGAACCAAAAGCCCCTGAGAAAACAAAGTCCCGCAAAACAAACTCACCCCTACCTAAAGTAAGGAAAACATCCACATTCACCCAGAAGGGAAGAAAACGGACTTGGATAAGAGACTAGGGCGAAATAAACCCCAAAAGGTAACTCCAAAAGAGTAAACCAGGATGAAAAAAGACAAAACCAATGAAAAACCCTACCGCCCAACAGGGCAAATGGAGAATCCCTATCTGCATAGAAACCAAGGATTAATTAATTAATGCCCTGAGACTGAAAGGGAGAAGGAAAACTCCTCCCATACGCAGAGTGCCAACCAAAGACAAACTGTACTTGGAAGCCGCTGAAACAGTATCAAAATATCTAAATATACTCCTCCAAAGCCACAGGCGTCCTGCAGTAACAGATAACTTAGCGGCCCAAGTCGCCAACCCTAGGCATTAAACTGCACAGGACCATCCTCAAGAAGAAGGTCTCCAGGAGTGCAGAACAACTCCTTCCCAAAAAGGACCAGAAATACGAGACCAGAACCAGGAAAAACAGTAGAGAAACTACCTGCCGAGAAGGATCTACCACGAAGCCTCCCCCTGAGGAAGGCTCACAATATCAAACTATGATACACTGCCAAAGATCAATAGATCTGACAGATCCTTGACCCTCGTCCGGGCAACGTACCAAGCACCAAAAGTGACTGATAATGCCCAAAAGGACAAAGGAATAAAATTCCCCTATTGTCAAGACTTCTAGAAAGGAAAAAGGAGGGAACCAGCCCTCCAAAAAAAGCTCAGGTCCAGGACCCAGATGCAGCCCCCTTCCCGAAGACTACTGATACTCCCAAAGAGAGACCCTCCACTGAAAAGTAAAGAGATGGCATGACACAACAAATTAACCCCTTCACTCTGATATCCTGCACGCAAGGCAAGGGGGACAACCCCACTGAACAAAGGAAGAAAAATACCTCCCATCATCAGGCAGATACTATGGATAAAGATGCCTTAGGCAAGGGTATTTGCAGGACCAGCATAATGAAATTACAGCCACAGCTGTATTTGAACTCTTGACACTCCGGTTTCAAGGAAGTGTAGACCGTCACTAAGCCATGGTGGAGCACCATCCAAATCCACCCCAAAGAAGGGAGAATGTATGCAGCACAGCGCCTCCGCACACCAGCAAGGCAAGGAGCGTAAAGCTGTAGACAGACTCAACAGGTCAAGTACCGAATGACAGAATATCCCGCCGCTACGGCCGGTCTAGTAAAAGACTTATTCTCAGGAAGAAAAAATATGCGCCAGTAGGAACCGAACACCTTCCGGAACCGGGCTGTCCCGAACCACCCTAAGGTATCTGGTACAGAACTCCAAAAAGTCCAGTCCAGTTAAAGACAAGGACCAGGACAAATAAACCCTGACACCCAGAACTTGGAGCCGGCTTACAAACACCCTGAGGAACTCCCGGGTTACACTTCCGGAGCAGACTTTGCACCCCAGGCGATGCATCAGTTATATCCAAGGCACCTTGGACACTGAACTCTCACGTAAGAGTCCCAGACACAGAGTGCTTAAGACACCCACAACGGGAAACAACTCCCGAATTAAAAAGGGTGCTAGGCAATGATGAGAGACACACAGCCAATCTGGATGACCCTAAGGCACTAGGGACAACAGCCCTAAGTCCAAAGACTAAGGGAACGTCAAGAGAACAGAGCTCATCAGATATTTTGGATTGAAAATAGGACCATAGTCTCCAGGTCCTCTGAGAATCCTTCTCCTGGAAGCCCCTACAGTTTGAGGAATATGAATGAACTAACATTCTAACCCCAGGTGGGTCAAAACCCAAAAACGTCTAAGTAGGGGAAAAAAAGGAAAAAGGGAAAACACCCTAATCTACAAACTCCAAAAATATGGGAGCAGATGGAATCCGGGAAGTAGAAAAACCCAAAAGGGCCTAGTTTCTGAAACAGCTGACCAAAGGCCAACCCCAAGGAAAGGGGACAAAAAAGGGCCCAATCAGCCTCAACCTGAAGGAAGAGATACGGTCATCAAGGGAAATGGATCCAAAAGGACAATTTCAAAGAAGACCTCAAAGAGAAGACGAGGAACATTACCCAGAGCAATTCTTAGCAGGATCCACTCTGGACCCTCACCAACAAATAGGAACAGGACAGCGAGGACTGAGTGCAATCCTTCGGTCACCTGCAAATCACGACCTAAACTAGGCTATTTGAAACCCATCAGTGAAAGGGTACTCACTGTAAGGAACACCTAGTCACTCTGATGCTCCTTCTTAAAAGAAGAGACAAGAACCAGCCTGTCGTCTGAGTACGATCTGAAGAGAACCCAAAGAGAAACTAACTCCTCATCCGAGTGAGAAACTCACCATCCAACCAGGCAGCCAGTTACACCGGCACCACGTGGATGATATAAGCCGTGCTAAATAGGGCATTCAAAACTGACACAGGCCACAGAAAAATCAAGAACCCATAGGATCGACAAACCTAAGGACAGTGTACTGAAACCTTAACATGCGACTTCCACGGAAGTGCTCAAGCGACCACAAAATCACTAGTATCAAATTCCAGAGAAGAAATGTTTTCCCAACGGAAAGATTATAACAGACATGAGCTTCCAAAAGAAATAAAACACATCCTAACTCAGTGCTTGACAAATATGTAAAATCTAGGAGTGTGTGTGTGTATATATATATATATATATATATATATATATATATATATATATATATATATATATATGTGTGTGTGTGTGTGTGTGTGTGTTTGTGTGTGTGTGTATGTATATGTGTATGTAAGCATAAAGAGGCTAGAGAAAATTTCATAAATCACAACAAAACAGTTTTAAAGACCACCTTAACAGTGCACATGAAGACTTCCCAAACAAAAAGAATAAATAATTTTAAGACAGTAAACAAATTTTAGTACAACTAGGAAGAGAGAGAGGTAATATAAAAATAAACTTTTCCAGCAATTACTATGTAGAATGTAGAATACCACCATTTCTAGGGCAGTGGAAAAAACACAGGAATATTTGGAGTTAAATAGGGATATCAAATAATGAAAGGCCAATGCAAAGTTTGATTTTTACAACACATTTGCCATTAAAGTGAATGTCAATTCTGATGTGCCCGGTTTTTAAAAATTTGATTAAAAACAGGGGCACTTTAATTCATCAAACTTTACATTTCACTCCTGTTGAGAGAAAAACAAAACAAAAAAAACACCTTTTAAACTTGACAGCAGCTCTAGCTTCCTCCGGTCATTGCAAGCCATTTCTGACATCAGAAATGATGGATAGGTCATCTTCCAATTACGACTCCCCCCCGGGGGAATCAGTGTCTGATTCAACGCCGTGATTGGAGGAAGCCGCATTCCTCATTTTAGACACAGGAAGTTTAAAAGGTAAGTTTTTTTTCACAACAGGAGTGAAATGTAAATTTTGATGAATTAAAGTGCCCCTGTTTTTAATCGAATTTTATAGGTGTACCGCACACCTTTTTGGCCGTCACGCAACGTCAGTACCGCACTTTTAAAAAAGTCCTTTTTCAATGGGACTCCCATAGCGCTGGTATTACGAGTTTGCCTGGGAGGCCAAAAAGTGAGCGGTATATTCTATACTGACAAGATTCATACCGCCATCTAAAGTCAGTAGTTATGAGTTTTACGTTGCAAAGCTGTACCATAAAACTCATAACTAAAGTGTTAAAAAGTACACTAACACCCATAAACTACTTATTAACCCCTAAACCGAGGCCCTCCCGCATCGCAAACACTATAATAAATGTATTAACCCTTTATCTGCCGCTCCGACATCGTCGCCGCTAAAAAAATTATTAACCCCTATTCCGCCGCTCCCCGACATCGTCGCCACTATAATAAACCTATTAACCCCTAAACCGCCGCCCTCCCGCATCACAAACACTATTTAAAGATTATTAACCCCTAATCTGCCATCCGCCCACACCGCTGCTATAATAAACCTATTAACCACTAAACCGCAAGCCCCCCACAAAGAAATATACTTAAATAAATGATTAACCCTTAAACCTCTGACCTCCCACATCACTAACTCTACATAAATATATTAACCCCTAATCCTAACCCTAACGTAACCCTAAGCCTAACTTAAATATAATTAAAATAAATCTAAATAAACCTTACAATTATTAAATAAATCATTGCTATTTAAAACTAAATACAAACTTACCTGTAAAAAAAAAAATCTAAGCTTGCTACAAAATAACTAATAGTTATATTGTAGCTATCTTAGGTTTTATTTTTATTTCACAGGTAAGTTTGTAATTATTTTAACTAGGTAGACTAGTTAGTAAATAGTTATTAAATATTTACCAACTACCTAGTTAAAATAAAACCTAACCTGCCTTACACTAAAAACTAACATTACAATAAAATGAAATAAATTAAATTAATAAAATACAATTTACTAAATTACAAAAAATAAAAAACAAAATTATCAAAAATAAAAAAACAAATTACTCCTAATCTAATAGCCCTATCAAAATAAAAAAGCCCCCCCAAAATAAAAAAACCCCTAGACTACACTAAACTGCCAATGGCCCTTCATAGGGCCTTTTTCGGGGCATTGCCCCAAAGAAATCAGCTCTTTTACCTATAAAAAAAAAAAAAATACAAAACGCCCTCCAACAGTAAAATCCACCACCCACCCTACCAAACCCCCCAAATAAAAACCTTTCTAAATAAATCGAAGCTAAACATTGCCCTGAAAAGGGCATTTGGATGGGAATTGCCCTTAAAAGGGCATTTAGCTCTTTTACATTGCCCAAACCCTAAAATAAAAAAAACCCACCCAAAAAACCCTTAAAAAAAACCTAACACTAACCCCCGACGATGCACTTATCCGGACATCCATATTCATCCAGCCGGAGAAGTCCTCATACAAGCGGAAAGAAGTCTACATCCAGACGGCATCTATTTTGTGGGGGCTTTTTTTATTTTGATAGGGCTATTAGATTAGGAGTAATTAGTTTTTATTTTTGATCATTTCGTTTTTTATTTTTTGTAATTTAGTGTTTATTTTTTTGTAAGTTAGAAAATTGTATTTTAATAATTTAATTTATTTTATTGTAATGTTAGTTTTTATTGTAAGGCAGGTTAGGTTTTATTTTACAGGTAACTTTGTATTTATTTTAACTAGGTAGTTATTAAATAGTTAATCACTATTTACTAACTAGTCTACCTAGTTAAAATAAATACAAACTTAGCTGTGAAATAAAAATAAAACTTAAGATAGCTACAATATAACTATTAGTTATATTGTAGCTAGCTTTGTTTATTTTTTTTTCCATTTAAGTATGTATTTAGTTTTAAATAGGAATTATTTAGGTAATAATTGTAAGGTTTATTTAGATTTATTTTAATTATATTTAAGTCAGGGGGTGTTAGGGTTATGCTTAGGGTTAGGGGTTAATATATTTATTTAGTGATGTTGGAGGCCAGAGGTTTAGTGGTTAATAACTTTAGCATAGTGACATTGGGGTGGCAGATTAGGGGTTAATAACTGTAATGTAGGTGGCGGCGATGTTAGGGGCAGTAGATTAGGGGTTAATAACTGTATGTAGGTGGCAGCGATATCGGGAGCGGCAGATTAGGGGTTAATAGTTTTATTTAGGTGGCGGCGATGTTAAGGGCGGCAGATAAGGGGTCAATAACATTATGTAGGTTGTGGCGATGTCGGGGGTGGCAGATTAGGGGTGTTTAGACGTGGTTTTTATGTTAGGTTTAAACATAACTTTTTCTTTCCCCATAGACATCAATGGGGCTGCGTTACAGTGCTTTTGTTTCCCGCGATCGCAGGTGTTAGGCTTTTTTTTGTCGGCTCTCCCCATTGATGTCTATGGGGAAATCGTGCACGAGCATGTCAAAGCAGCACTTGTATTTGGGTGCGGTATGGAGCTCAACGCAACCATATCGCCCATACAAGCCTGCTATTTGTAAAGCGGTCGTTAATTTCCCTATAGCGCTGAAAACTCTAGCTGTATGTTAGTTCACAGAAAATAGAAATATCTTAGTAGCAGCATGAAATATTAGCAGGGACAGCACAGTGTGAGCACAAGCTTTTCAATAATCGTATTTCCTCATAAACCCTTCTTCTATTGTCGTTACTGCTCAGTAGCAGAGATCCTTTACTTATTGAAAAGGATTTTAATAATCAGTTGCTTTAGATAAAATGTAAACACGAGTTCCCATTCACTCCTCTCTGGTCCCTGTTAGTCCGTGGCTTTATTTAAAAAAAATCATCTCATTGAGCAGGACTCAGGAAGAGGAGGTTACCATCACTGGCACTGCTAGTAGTGCAATGACGCCGCACTGCAGCCCGTCCTGTTTGTTTCCAAAGTAGCCAGTTTCATACCGCACTGTGCACAAATAAAGCATTGGGATAGGAACTAGCTTCATTTGTGCACAGTGCGGTATGAAACTGGCTACTTTGGAAACAAACAGGACGGGTTGCAGTGCAGCGTCATTACACTACTAGCAGTGGTAACCTCCTCCTGAGTCCTGCACAATGAGATGATTTTTTAAATAAAGCCGGGAAAGGATAAATATATGCAAGGGCTGAAGGGCATGTATGTGTTTCACACACAGGGTGCACTGACAGGAGAACTCACCTCTGGATGATGACTCACTTTGCGGCACAATTCATGTAAACAGCCAACAGAACCACACCCCCTCTACCCGCACAGCATTCTAGGGCCTGTAGTTTAGTTGATTGCGCCTAGAAATTAACCAGCCGCACCGGGGGGGGGGGGCTAAATTTAGATGCGGCTTATAACGGTTAACTGCGGTAGGTGAGACAAGTGGGAGAACAATTTGGGGAATCAAAATCTGGGTGCCAGGGGTTAAAGGGACAGTGAAGTCCAAAAAAACTTTCATGATTCAAATAGGGCATGTAATTTTAAACAACTTTCCAATTTACTTTTATAACAAATTTTGCTTTGTTCTCTTGGTATTCTTAGTTGAAAACTAAACCTAGGAGGTTCATATGCTAATTTCTTAGACCTTGAAGGCCGCCTCTAATCTAAATGCTTTTTGATAGTTTTTCACCACTAGAGGGCATTAGTTCACGTGGCTGAAATGCAAGTCTGTCAAAAGAACTGAAATAAGGGGGCAGTCTGCTGAGGCTTAGATACAAGGTAATTACAGAGGTAAAACGAGTATAATTATAACTGTGTTGGTTATGTAAAACTGGGGAATTGGTAATTAAGGGATTATCTATCTTTTAAAACAACAAAAATTCTGGTAATGACTGTCCCTTTAATGTCAAGGCGCCAGTGGCGCCCATATTTGTTGTGCACTGTCCTAACCGGATCAAAGAAAAAGAAGGCAGCATCCGCCAGTGAACGCCCAAGAAGAATGGGTACACTAACAGGACCAGCCGATCAGAGACCCCATTCCTTCCAAGCTCAGAACTGGAATAAGATACCCCCCCCAAAAAAAAGGAAATTGGAGACGATAAGGAGATTAACTGCATCCCCACACGTCTAACCCAGTTTGCCATCTGGAACAGAAGACTGTGGATCCCCCAACCTATTAGGACTGGGATCCTCCAGCACCGCCAAAACATGCCGCAGCAGGACACAAAGGCATGCCAGTCTATAACGAAAAGCAAGACTCATCTCCGCCGGGGTAAGTTACGACCCCGGCCCCGAGGGTTGGACCCCGGAAGCTTCAGAGGAAACCACTTCTCCAGATGGCTGACCTGACCCAGACGATCCCACGCCTGACGAGCCCTGGTTAGCAGAACACGGCCAGTATCTCAGCAACACCTCCCTCTCTGGAAGCTGTAAATGCGCCAACGCCATAGATATGGCCATGCGGAAACCGTGCCGTAACCTCTGGAGGAAACAAGCCGCCTTCCGGAGAAGTGTAACGGCATTAGGGACACCTGCTTGCGTAGCCAAGGAAGGTTCATGGGGACGCGCCTCACAGGATATGGGATCCCCAGGGGCAGATGGCCTGGCGGACTCTAAGTTCCCTAATCAGGGAGAAGAGAGCACTCTAAAGCGGCATTCGGAACATAACTGATGGGCATGGATTACCCGGGCCATCTCATACTCTTTGCAAGAAGTAGAATCTGAATCAGAGACATACGTATCCAAAAAATCAGAATCCTCCATAAACTTGGTGATAGATAATTATGGATAGAAAAAAAATAAAAACAGCACCTTACACCCCCCCAATGGCTGGGCCACTCACCGTCTCATGTGACCCAGAAAACTAGCGAACAGATTCTCTCCGTCGCCACACGGTCAGGAATACGGAAATGGAGAACACAACGTGCCCACGCCTAGTCACAAGGTACACCGTGCAGGCCAGATAAAAAGCATGCCAAGGCCACCAGGGCCGCGCAGCCTGACAAAAAGGTTGTTATGTTCCGATATAGCCACAAGCCCAATTTTCACTACACATTAGTAGACAGAATCATATAACAAACATGAATAAAGTCCCCCCTGTTCAATAACCCCCCTCAGGAGATATTAACCCACAATGCCATAAAGATAAAGAAGACCCACTGAGACCCTGACTTCTTCGTTTACATTACATTCACATCATCAAAGTAAAATGAAAAAGATATTACCGGAATCTACGCCGTGGAACAGGAACATGGCCCTTCAAGTGTGACAGATAGTAGCTTTGCTTCTGACATGGACTTGAGTGAAGAAAGCAGGCAGCGAAACTCATCAACGTTGATTGCTAAGGAGCTGTTAACATGAGCCGGGATGGTTTCGAAGAAAGACTCTCCCTGCATCTCCGGACTCTAACATTCATCCATGCTATCACTGAGAGGCTGACAGCATTACTAAAAACTCCAGTCCCATTTCGAAGAGTACTACCCTCCATAGGAGACTATCTTAAATCTTCCGACACTTCTCTGACAACCTCCTGTCACGAAAGGCAAAGAATAACTGGGGGATGAGGGAAGTGGGGGAGGTATTTAAGCCTTTGGCTGGGGTGTCTTTGCCTCCTCCTGGTGGCCAGGTTTTGATTTCCCAAAAGTAATGAATGCAGCTGTGGACACTCCCCGTTTATGAAGAAAAATGTTATTTCATCATTCAGATAGAGCATACAATTTTAAACTTACCAGTTCACATCTATTATCAAATTTGCTTCGTTCTCTTGGTGTACTTTGTTTAAAAGCAAACCTAGGTAAGTCCATGAGCTGAGAGCTAGCTGCTGATTGGTGGTTGCACATGTATACCTTTTATCATTGGCTTACCGGTGTGTTCAGCTAGCTCCCAGTATTGCATTGCTGTGCTAAATCATTAAAGAACATTTTTGAGTTCACTTCTCTTTAAGTAGCAATGCAATGTAGTAAGCACAGACATAAGCCATACCTAAAGGCGAACAAATCAGTCAGGATACACTAGAGCCCTTACAACAAGTGATAAGGTTACAGAAACGGACGATAAAGTATGCAAAATGTCTACAATAATATATATATAATATAAACAATGAATTTGGTAAACTATAATATGCCCTAGAACAGTCACACCACCTCTAAAGCCACATGAATAGTTTCCGACACCTGCAAAATGGCTACTGCACTACAGAGTAAGGAGAAGAAGACAGAAAAAAGGAGCACTAAAATCACATCAAAAAGTTAACCCATAGCGCTCTGTGTACTACTGTAAAAGGTGTGTGTGCTATTTTCCGTCACTACCAAACAGTGCTAAAACCAGTCACACTATTCTTAAAGCCACAAGAGGCTTAAAAACTAGAAAAATAAAGTGCTTAAATTGCGCACATACATATATATATATAAATAAAAATATACAGTATATATATATATATATATATATATATATATATATATATATATATATATATATATATATATATATATATATATATATATATATATATATATATATACACATACAGTTGCAAGAAAAAGTATGTGAACCCTTTGGAATGATATGGATTTCTGCACAAATTGGTCATAAAATGTGATCTGATCATTATCTAAGTCACAACAATAGACAATCACAGTCTGCTTAAACTAATAACACACAAAGAATGAAATGTTGTTTTTATTGAACACACCATGTAAACATTCACAGTGCAGGTGGAAAAAGTATGTGAACCCTTGGATTTAATAACTGGTTGAACCTCCTTTGGCAGCAATAACTTCAACCAAATGTTTGCTGTAGTTGCAGATCAGACGTGCACAACGGTCAGGAGTAATTCTTGACCATTCCTATTTACAGAACTGTTTCAGTTCAGCAATATTCTTGGGATGTCTGGTGTGAATTGCTTTCTTGAGGTCATGCCACAGCATCTCAATCGGGTTGAGGTCAGGACTCTGACTGGGCCACTTCAGAAGGCGTATTTTCTTCTGTTTAAGCCATTCTGTTGTTGATTTACTTCTATGCTTTGGGTCATTGTCCTGTTGCAACACCCATCTTCTGTTGAGCTTCAGCTGGTAGACAGATGGCCTTAGGTTCTCCTGCAAAATGTCTTGATAAACTTGGGAATTCATTTTTCCTTCGATGATAGCAATCCGTCCAGGCCCTGACGCAGCAAAGCAGCCCCAAACCATGATGCCCCCACCACCATACTTCACAGTTGGGATGAGGTTTTGATGTTGGTGTGCTGTGCCTCTTTTTCGCCACACATAGTGTTGTGTGTTTCTTCCAAACAACTCAACTTTGGTTTCATCTGTCCACAGAATATTTTTTCAGTACTGCTGTGGAACATCCAGGTGCTCTTGTGCAAACTGTAAACGTGCAGCAATGTTTTGTTTGGACAGCAGTGGCTTCCTCTGTGGTATCCTCCAATGAAATCCATTCTTGTTTATTGTTTTATGTATTGTAGATTCGCTAACAGGGATGTTAGCATTTGCCAGTGACTTTAGCCGACACTCTAGGATTCTTCTTCACCTCATTGAGCAGTCTGCGCTGTGCTCTTGCAGTCATCTTTACAGGACGGCCACTTCTAGGGAGAGTAGCAGCAGTGCTGAACTTTCTCCATTTATAGACAATTTGTCTTACCGTGGACTGATGAACAGCAAGGCTTTTGGAGATACTTTTATAACCCTTTCCAGCTTTATGCAAGTCAACAATTCTTAATCGTAGGTCTTCTGAGAGCTATTTTGTGCGAGGCATCATTCACATCAGGCAATGCTTCTTGTGAAAAGCAAACCCAGAACTTGTGTGTGTTTTTTATAGGGCAGGGCAGCTGTAGCCAACACCTCCAATCTCATCTCATTGATTGGACTCCAGTTGGCTGACATCTCACCCCAATTAGCTCTTGGAGATGTCATTAGTCTAGGGGTTCACATACTTTTTCCACCTGCACTGTGACTGTTTACATGGTGTGTTCAATAAAAACATGGCAACATGTCATTCTTTGTGTGTTATTAGTTTAAGCAGACTGTGATTGATCAGATCACATTTTATGACAAATTTGTGCAGAAATCCATATCATAAGATTTCTCCCTGCCTGGACTTATTTCATCCCCTCTGTCCAGGAGGCACTCTGAGGGGGCAAATAGGTCTCAGCCCGGTTAGAGAACCCTTATCCATGATGTGTAGATAATTACTTCAGAATTCACCTCACTCCATCTAGGAAGCAAAAATTTGACTTGGGGATTCTGAGAGAGTGAGAGGGGTTATTTTGGGGTGTTTTTGCCTCCTCTTAGTGGACTGTTTTTGCTTTGTTCTTTTGGTATTCATAGTTGAAAGCTAAACCTAGGAGGTTCATATGCTAATTTCTTAGACCTTGAAGGCCGCCTCTAATCTAAATGCATTTTCACAGGTTTTTCACCACTAGAGGGCATTAGTTCATGTGTTTCATATAGATAACATTGAGCTCATGCACATGAATTTACCGAGGAGTGAGCACTGATTGGCTAAAATGCAAGTCTGTCAAAATAACTAAAAAAAGGGGGCAGTCTGCAGAGGCTTAGATACAAGGTAATTACAGAGGTAAAAAGTGTATTAATAAAACTGTGTTGGTTATGCAAAACTGGGAATTGGGTAATTCAAGGTATTATCAGTCTTTTAAAACAACAACAATTCTGGTGTTGACTGTCCCTTTAAATGCTCTTTTCCATATGCAAGCTATTTTATGTGCAATTTCTGCTTAAAAATGATAATCCAAAGAAATTGCTAACTTTAACTATTTTGTTCATTAAATTTAAGTTTTCTTCAAATCAGTGTGGGTCAATTTTGAGATGTTGCTATTGATAAGAATAGAAGAAGAGTTAAATGTATTTTATTTTATTACTTTAAAGGATATTTTTTTTTCCATAGAAAAAAATCACTTAAAAATACATCAAGTTAAAATAAGGCAGGATTTGTAAGTGAATTTCACGCAGCTGCAACTCACTGATAAATCAAATGTCACTAAGGACTTTCCACATTTCAGGATTTCTTGCTTTAAAATGGGGATTGCTTCAACCACTCTGTTCGGATTTACAATGTCCAATAATAACATATGCATTTGTGTTTCACAGCTTAACAGTTCGACTAAAAAGTACACCACTATTACCTATAATGTACAGACGGAAACGGAAAACAATTTAAATAAATGCTCACTTAATGAAACACATCTAAGGCTTTAATGCCTTTAAATCTGTTCCTTTACATTAATTTTATTTGTAATCACACAGATATTTGTGCTGAAATATCTGTGAAAATGTAAAACATCTAATGACATAAAGCTTTGCAGCCCCAAAAAGAAGCTGACATCTGATACATTTAAAAAACGTAGACTTCTTTACAAGAAGAACAGAAGCACATTTAAAAGACCATTAAATACAGTAGAACTGCACAATTGACAAGTAAAGGGATAGTAAACACCAAACGTTTTATTGTTTAACCCCTTAACGACCAGTGCCGTACCCTGTACAACGCTGGTCGTTATGCCCTTAAGGACCAGCGACGTACCCTGTACATCACTGCTGTCCTGGGCCACTCTCTGCCGCGATTTCGCTAAAAATAATGAGTGGGGCAGTGCAGAAATAGACGGGCAGAGTTACCGATGCAGAGAGGGGCACTCTGTGGCCCTCTCTGCATCGGACAGCGGTGGTGCTGATCGTTGGTGGGTGGGAGTGTAAGGAGGGAGGCGGGTGGTGGGTGGGGCGGGACCGCTACAGGAAAAAAAAAAAAAAAGCATAAGAGCGGCAGTGAGTGGGAAGGAGGGAGGAAGGGGAAGCAGGGAGAGGGGTCTCCTCTATAAAAAGTGGGGGAGAGGGTGGGCAGCTACACTACAGAAAAAAAATGTTTTTTTGTGTTTTTAAAATAAAAACAAAGAGGACTAAAAACTGAAGCAAACTGTGCACTGGCAGACAGCTGCCAGTACCTAAGATGGCGGCCAATAGGTAGAAGGGGAGGCAAATCAGGGAGGATGGGGGTAAGGGGGGGATCCTACACTGCAAAAAAAAAAAAAAAAAAAAAAAAAAAAAAAAAAGGACTTATTTTAGCACTGGCAGACTTAAGATGGGGGTGACCATTGTGGGGTGGGGGAGGTAAGAGAGCTGTTTGAGAGGGATTAGGGAGGGATCAGGGTAATCTATACACTAAAGCTTAAATTAACCCTACAAGCTTCCTAATTAACCCCTTCACTGCAGGGCATAATACAAGTGTGGTGCACAGCGGCATTTAGCGGCCTTCTAATTACCAAAAAGCAATGCCAAAGCCATATATGTCTGCTATTTTTGAACAAAGGGGATCCCAGAGAAGCATTTACAAATAAATATATTTGTTCTATTTTTTAGACTTTTTTTTCTATTAGCTTTTTGTAGATTGAAATTTGCCCTTGTCTTAGTATATATATATATATATATATATATATATATATATATATATATATATATATATATATATATATATATATATAGTCTAAAAACAAAAATAGCTTGACCTGTACTATTACTTGTAAATGACAACATTAAAATGACAGTAAGCAACTTCCAATTGACTTCTATTATTAAATGTAATTCATTCTCTTGGTATCCTTTGTTGAAGGAGCAACAATGCATGACTGAAAGCTAGCTGATGATTGATAGCTGTACATATATGCCTCTTCTCATTAACTCCCCTGATGTGCTCAGCTAACTCCCAGTAGTGCATTGCTGCTCCTTCAACAAATTATACCAAGAGATTGAAGATAAGTTGATAACAGAAGAAAATTGGAAAGTAGTTTAAAATGGTACCTTTAAACAGCTCTTGTAGAAAACTGAAATGCTTTATGTAAAATGTGAATTCCCATAACCCCTGCAAAAGAGTTAAATATAAGCAACGTTGTACACCTCTGTCACTCCAGCGATACAGCGAGTGAGCAAATGAGAAAGCATACGTGCATATGCTCCAATCACTGGTAATAGTAATAATCTGTAGCAGAAGGGGGATTTTCCAGGAGTGCATGTTTGACTGTGTGGCGAATCCTTTTGAAAAAGAGAAAAAATTGTTAAAAAATAAAATGTGCTTAGAAGATGTGTGTGTATGTTTGTGTGTGTGTATGTGTATATATATACATACACACACATCAGCATTATTATACGTTAGCAATGCCTAATATTAAGATCCCTATCTTTACAGTTGGGTTGGAAATATAAGAGAAGAAAAGTGCTTGTTTTATGTCATTTTTCACCTTGTATGAAAAAGTTTCAGGAGCTCTATGTTATATGCAATGTAATTTCCCTTTCTTGGAATTTAACATTACATACTGTTTATTTGTTCAGTGAACTAACCAGGATATCTTGGCTATAGATGACAATGTAAACAAGAAGCTGAGTCTAGAATTGGTAGAAAGTTCAGCCACCAAACTGAACCTCAAAGCTCTTCACCACTAGATGGCGAGAGCGACCTCCTCAAACAGCTTCTCTCACTGCTTTTCATAGCCAACTTGTTTGGTTATGAATTAGTACAGTTAAGTACCGTGATTTTTATTTTTTAAATAAATGCTACAATGAATTTGTTTTTATCATTAAGCATATACATACTGTGAAAGGAGCAGTGGTCTCTGCTGTAACTTCCGCCTGCAGCAGCTACACAGCTGTCAATACGGCAGTAGCTTATTTAACTAGGCTGTGAGCAGAAGCATTGAAAGGATTACACAATAAGGTAGCCACCCACCTGCCCTTAAATCACTAGTAGAACTGTAAGTGTTGTGCTAGCAAATTTAGCTGGGTAGAGAGACAATAAAATAAGAGGGGTAATTAAGAAACCCAAAATCAATATTGCTCATCGAATGCAAAGCAACTTCAGTACATAGGACTCTCCACATCAACTGAGCTAATAGTTACCACCATAGCCAACACTTCAGCTACAATGCAGTACACACCCACGTTACCAGCACTGGAGCCTATCTGCTTACAGCTTTAAATAAACTTCAGAGTGTTTTTGGTGCAACTACACTGGACAATTGTGCAAGTAACAAGGCCTATGTTAAACTGCTTAGAGCATAACCACACATCTTGTTCGGCACTATAATTCGGCAGCGTTTTTATTTCTCTCCAGTGTCTTCCTCCTGCTGCATACCTGGTTCTCCATATTCTCCTCCGTCGTGATAATTGCAGCACTGTCGCCACTGCCTCCTGACTACACAGCTAAGGCCTCTCAGGTCTGCCTAGCACTGACACTAATAACTGTCATGCAGACTGGAGTAAACTAGCCACACTGGACTAAATAGTAGGTGTGGTTGGCAGCATCAAGTGCCAGCAAGGAAGGGGGGCACCTATGTGTGTCTTGGGGGCTCCAATCCAAGGTGCCAGGGCTTAATTTTAAGGAGCAAATGGTGCACAGGTTTTTTCAAGCATTGTCATAACTATATATAGTGTTAAAAACAACAACAACAACAACACACACTAGTATCTACCATGAATATAATATTGGAATTTAAAGATACACTCAAGTCAAAATTAAAAACTTTCATGATTCAGATAGAGCATGCAATTTTAAACAACTTTCCAATTTATTCCCATTAAAGTGGATGTAAACTCAGAGATAGCACACAATGCGAAAATCTTTAGCACACAAAAATAGCATAAGGTTAAGTCATGATTTTTTTGAATAAATTATATTTGATCTATTATTTTACTTATCTAGGTATCTTTGTCTCGCTCTCTCCCTCCGCCCGCCATTTTGTTCCGCTTTTTGCATAGTGATTGACACTTAACCGACTAATGATTTTCCTTACCCCGTGGCGTCCAGCCCCTTTACCCAAACGTCATTAGTTCTTTATGCGCATGCGTAAACCTAACACCTTGATTTGGAAGCGCTGCGCGTTCACGCTGTTCGCACGCGTAGAAAAAACCCAGGAGCAACAACATTTTTCAACTGAATCAATCGCATGCGCAAATCAGTCAGTCAAATTTAAACGCATGCGCACAAAAACAAAACAACATGAACGAGCATTGATGATACGTCATAGAGCGGGTGGGACCGCTCTAGACGTTATGAGGACGTACACAGCAAAGTAATGGATGGGAGGACCGAAAAGAAAAAACGGAGCTAAGTATAAATCTTGATTATAATCTTGGATTTTCAAATTATTAAAAAAACAACAAAGCGGTTTTGCTATTACAGTTAGGATTAATCAATATTTATTACTAACAATAGTAAAATTTACATTCACTTTAACAAAATGTGTACAGTCTTTTCATATTTACACTTTTTGAGTCACCAGCTTCTACTGAGCATGTGCAAGAATTCAAAGAATATTTGTATATGCATTTGTGTCACATGATACAGTAGAAGTGGAAATAGACATAACTGAAATTTCTCAAAAAATAAATAAATCTACTACTCGTTTGGCGTTCAGACAAAGTGCTTTTGCATTGTCTTTATATCATGCATTTGTTGATTATACAAATCGAATGTATTTACTGTCCCTTTAAAGAAGACATCTGAAGATTCCTATCTTGCTAAAAATGTTGCATGCTTACTTTGTAAGACTATTAAAGGCCTCACTTTTACTTATACTTAAAATGTTGCTCAGGTTCAGTACTTTTACATTTTTCCTCTCTTCTTCTCTTTTCCTTAAAAGCAGTAAGAAGGTAAAATTGAATTATAAGATAGAACGATCATGACTTTGAATTTGGGCAAAGCAGCAGGCCCAGATGGGCTGCCGATCGAATTTTATCGGTTACTAAAAAACAGGGTGGTCCCCGTGCTCACTGATCTTTTTCAGAACTATTTCACGGAAGCTAATAAACCAACTAAGACCTTCATGGCTGCTCACATCACTCTTATCCCTAAGGCGGGTAAAGATGCGCTTCTCCCGGAGTCTTACAGACCCATATCGCTGTTGAACTCCGATTACAAGATCTTGACTAAGTTATTAGCGGAACGTCTTAAATTTATATTACCAGACTTGATACACGAGGATCAGACCGGCTTTATGGTAGCAAGGTCCTCGGTGGTAAACGTACGCAGAATCCTGCAGGTGCTACAACACTTTTGGAGTCTGAAACAATCGGGGGAAGGGGGTAAGCTCCCGGAGGCCTTCCTGCTGTCCTTGGACGCAGAGAAGGCCTTCGATAGGGTGGAATGGGGACACTTGTTACATACCTTGTCCAGGTTTGGATTCTCTGGGTCCTTTGTCTCTTTTATCACCAATTTATACACTTCACCTATAGCTAACATATGCGTTAACAACCTGTTCTCGTCTGACATAATATTGCAAAGGGGTACAAGACAGGGGTGCCCGCTGTCTCCCTTGTTGTTTAATTTGGCATTGGAGCCACTAGCAATTAAATTACGTCAAATCTTCCCAGGCATTGAAGTAGCGGGTCACTCCCAACATCTCGCACTTTATGCAGACGATATGTTGCTGTTTGTACAAGACCCTAAGGTGCACGTGCCGTCTATTGTGCAGACGTTGCGAGATTTCGGGTCCTTCTCGGGCTATAAAGCCAACATGCAAAAGTCAGAAATCTTATGGCTGCACAGGGGTGAAGGACCGGCGCAAGAGTATCCGTTCGCAGTGGAGAACCAGGTGATTACCTATTTAGCTATTCAAATCCATGTGAACCCCAACAAGCTATATTCCATTAACTTGGCCCCCTTATGCGCAAAACTCTGCTCCCAGATGAAGAGCTGGAAGTCACTACCCATATCGCTAATGGGACGCGTTAGCCTTATCAAAATGGCGATCCTCCCTCGTCTTTTATATCCCATGCTCATGCTGCCTCTTCTGCTTAATAAAAATGATGTGAAATCTTTAAATTCTGCAATGCGCTACTTTGTGTGGCGTGGAGGCAGGCCGCGTATCTCAGCAACAAAATTATCCATGAGTTATCTCAATGGGGGGCTAGCACTGCCGGACTTCAGGCTATACAATTGGGCGGCCATGATTCGCCTGGTACTCGACTGGCAGATAGGCACGGGCCACTTTTATAGAGCGGATTTGGAGAGAGCAGTGTTAAAGGGTATATCTCTAGCGTACCTGCCGCACTTATCAAAATCGGGAGCGGCTAAATTGCTGACTGGGAATCTTCTATACCAGGACCCTATGAAGGCCTGGCACTTAGCTCATAAGTACCTAGGTAAGGTGAATATGGGCTCTCCATATCTACCACTTAGTGGCAATCCGGATTTTCCGGCAGGTATGGACACAAAACCATTTCGCTCATGGGAGCAACTAGGCCTGACGAGCATAAATGCGCTGATAGATCCACTGATGAAAACTGTGAAATCCTTTGCAGCTCTGCAGAGGGATTATAATATTCCACAAGCCCATTTCTACGCGTACCTCCAGGTGCGCCACTATGTGAATAAGATAATAAGGGAGGAGCTGGGCTTTTGGGAGGGCTCACCATTTCGTCTGCCACAGGCCTTATTCAAAATGGGGAAGTTCTCTTTATCTGAGATCTACCAAACTCTCTTACAGAGACGAATGCCGCACACACATCTGAGCTTTGTAGAAGGCTGGCAGAAAGAGGGATTTCAGGATATCACGTGGGATGAGGTCCGGAGGGGACTAGAGAGAGTCAAAAAAGCCACCCTATCGGCGAATTTGCGGGAAACCCAAATAAGGTTCATACACAAAGCGTATATGACCCCCAAGTGTCTAGCTAAATGGATACCGGACTGGCCCAATAAATGTTCTAAGTGCTCCGCGGAATCTCCTGGCCTGTTGCATTGTATATGGGAGTGTCCGAAAGTTAGTCAATTTTGGAGTAAACTACAATACTGGGTTAAGACAAAAATGGGTTCTTCTTTTGAATTTACAGCTAGGGCGGTATTGTTTATGCAGTGGGAGCAACAGCAAAGACAGACTGACTCAGAATTGACCTTACTTATTCTTCTGGCGAGGAAGTGTTTACTTAATCACTGGACAACTAACAGGGCACCTACAATGGTTTATTTCAAAAACATGCTAAGAACACAACTATTTATTGAACAAGTAGACGTTGGGGTAGACGTGGGTAGCCGACTAAGTTCATTTCTACGGAAATGGCGCAGACTGATTCTAACATTTGAATTGGAGATACAAAGGCAAGTCCTCCCCCCCTTTCGTAATTCTATTACTTTTCTAGAAGACTCTCTGAGAGGAGAGTGGAGTCATCTCACTTTTTAATCATCCTGTCTCTCTCACTATGATTTTTTTTTTTTTTTTTTATCCCTCTCGCCCTCTCCGTTGCCGGTCCAGTAAGATATCTAAGATTGAACACCTGCCTACTTATAAGAGAACACTGTGTACACTATAGGATAAGAATAATTATGTTCAAGGGGAATATTAGGGGGGGGGTTGGGGGTTAATTGGGTTTAAAGTGAGTAGGGGAGAAGTTTTAATCTCTCCACATTACAAAATGAGGGAGTTGTCAACATGTGGGTTACGGACATTCCGGTATATGATGGTACAGGATACAGTATGCATGTGTTAAAGTTGGAGAGTTCTGAGATGTAGTCTACCACTGATTACCTGTATCCTGTTGCTTCTGTCTCATTACTGTACAGCTTTTATAATGATGTAATATGTGAATACCATATATGTGATACGTCTTGCTGTGGGATAAATGTTTGTGCCCATGTGTTCACTCTCTCTCTGAATAAAAACTGATTTAAAAAAAAAAAAATTGAATTATAACATGTGGACAAACTGGACATATATATGATGCAAAACAGAATATTTAACAGCCACCACTGTGAAGCTGTAGGCATTGTGCTTTATATCAGTAGGTGATAAACTTGTCATTAAGGACAGTGAAGCCACAATACAATGAGGTAGTTGTTAATTTATGAGACACCAAATGTAAAACAGATCAAATATTTGTAACACATATAATACATCTCTAAATATAAAGACCTAAAATACATAGTAATCACACTAACAAGGCAAACTACTTGGGTGCAAATCAACCCATATTTTATCCATTATGATGATGAAAATGTGGCATCTGGTACCCTGTGTAAAATCAAATTCAAGAGTCACTCTGTAATCTCTCACAAGACGTATTGCATTCATAAATGCACATACAACTCTAGCCCCATAAAGGGACATGAAACACACATTTTTTTCTTTCATAATTCAGATAGAGAATATAATTTTAAACAACTTTCTAATTTATTTCTATTATCTAATTTTTTTCATTCTCTTGGTATAATTTGTTGAAGGAGCAGCAATGCCCTAAAGGTTTCTAACTGAACACATGTGTGAGCCAATCACAATCAACATATATATGCAGCCACCAATCAACAGCTAGAACCTAGTTTTTGTGCTGCTCCTGAGCTTGCCTAGATAAACATTTCAGCAATGGATAACAAGAGAAGGAAGCAAATTAAGTAATAGAAGTTAATTGGAAAGTTGTTTAATATTGTATTCTCTATCTGAATCATGAAAGAAAATTGTTGGGTTTCATGTCCCTTTAAAGGTGTAAAAATAAAAAGCTCCAATGAATTATATGCAATCAATTGTGCAAATGAAATTCTCTATGTATTTGACCTCTGGAAAGGGAGTTAAATATATAGTTACAGTCAATTCCAGAGCAGCAAAGCCCTACTGGGAACTAGCTAAATACATCAGGTGAGCCAATGACAAGGGGCATACATGTCCAGCCACCAATCATCAACTAGCTCCAAGTAGTACATTGCTGCTCCTATGCCTACCTAGGTATGGTTTTCAACAAAGGTTACCTAGAGCAATGCTTGACAAATTCATTCAAAATCAATGTGCCGGCCCAAAAAGTTAAGAGCAAGAATCTTTTGTGCAGCCACATGAGGTGACTATTTAAATACATATATCTCAAGGTGGATAAAAAAACGTTTAAAAAAAATAAAATTATTTTTTATTTAAATCATTTTTATATTTAAAATCAGATTTTTTTTTATTTAAATATAATTATTTTTTTAATAAAATGTCTTTATTAATGCACTGAGATACAGCTAAATTAATAGCAATTACCTGGTTGTCCAATTGTCTCTGTTATAGGTTCTTTGTACCAACCCATATCTTAATACATTAATTATTTTTTTTACAGGAAACAGTGGTACTGGTCTTTCTATTAGACTCAATACAGTTGATTAAAATTCTAGACCAAAGAACATTTCCACATAACGTTTTGTTAGCCACTCTTGACAACTATACCCACTCATGTAGGGATCATAGCAGTTACACATTTTTTATATTTGATTTGGACTATGAGGGCAACCAATTGAATCTCTGCTGGACTTATTGGAAACTTGTCTTACTCATAATTATTTTTTGTTTGGTAATACTTTTTTTCTTCAGCTCATAGGCAGAGCAATGGAGGCCTATTTGGCCCCATCATATGCTAACTTATTTATGACATTCTTCGAACAGGCATATTTACTAATCAGGCACCCCAGATTTTATTACACAAAAGATACATAGATGATTTAATTTTAATCTAGGGAGGTTCTGAGAAAGAGTTACTAAGGTGGTACTAGCAACTTAAGGATAGCCTCTCATATGTTAAATTCAAATTAGAGATCAATACGACTGCAATGATTTTTGTTTTAGACGTATATACAGTATATATATATATATATATAAAACATACAGAGGACTCAAATTATGCACCACACTCTATACAAAGCCAACTGATTGCAATTCTATGATACAGGCCTAGAGGCAGAAAGTTTTTTCACTTTTTATGCGAGATTTTTTTTATTGAAACATTTTCTGAAGGTCACTTTGAAATTCAATTTTAAATTAGGCAGTTACACTAAAGCACCAACTAAATTATGTGTTAGTTAACGGGAGAATAAAGCTCTAAAGATTTAGAATTTATTGCAGCAGCAGCAGAAAAATAAATAAATGTTGTTACGTTTTTAAAATGTCTCTTGAATAAATATGTTTCCTTTGCTCTTGGTCTAACATCACATAATTATAAGGTAAAAAATATAGTAATAAAAAAGTGGCATTGCTCACAAGAACATCTTGCATTCAGTAGTCACAGCTTTGCAGACTGGGAAAGACTAGGGGTAGGGTTGAAAAATCCCAATCAATAAGCTGCACCATAATATTTGACTGTTCTCTTCAAACAGCACGTCACTCTGGCTGCACTGTATTAAAGGGACACTGAACCCAAATTTTTTCTTTCGTTATTCAGATAGAGCATGCAATTTTAAGCAACTTTCTAATTTACTCCTATTAGCAATTTTTCTTCGTTCACTTGCTATCTTTATTTGAAAAAGAAGGCATCTAAGCTTTTTTGTTCAGAACTCTGGACAGTACGTTTTTATTGATGGATGAATTTATCCACCAATCAGCAAGAATAACCCAGGTTATTCACCAAAAATGGGCCAGCATCTAAACTTACATTTTTGCATTTCAAATAAAGATACTAAGAGAATGAAGAACATTTGATAATAGGAGTAAATTAGAAAGTTGCTTAAAATTGCATGCTCTAGCTGAATCACGAAAGAAAAAAATTGGGTTTAGTGTCCCTTTAAGGAAAACTCACAGTGCAGCCAGAGAACAGTGCTGTTTGAAAAGAACAGCCTGATGTGGAACAGCACAGCAAAGTTAAAGAACAGGTCCTGCACATTTTCTGTTCTTTCTGCAAACGCTGCAGTTTCTCATCACAGCATGTTCTGCCTTGGGGGATACAGGTTCATAGTTTCCATCCACCGGCATTAAAAGTGATATGTAATTAAATCTCAGTTCCTTCAAGTGATTAGGAATAATACAGATATGGATTTACAACAAACCCAACTAACACAATTGAAAACTAAATTTCTCCAAAAAGGATATTCTGAGAATGAACTTAAAGGGACAGTCAACACCAGAATTTTTGTTGTTTTAAAAGATAGATAATCCCTTAATAACAAATTCCCCAGTTTTGCATAACCAACACAGTTATAATTATACATGTTTTACCTCTGTAATTACCTTGTATCTAAGCCTCAGCAGACTGCCCCCTTATTTCAGTTCTTTTGACAGACTTGCATTTTAGCCAATCAGAGCTGTCCCCATGGTAAATTCACGTGCATGAGCTCAATGTTATCTATATGAAACACGTGAACTAATGCCCTTTAGATTAGAGGCGGCCTTCAAGGTCTAAGAAATTAGCATATGAACCTCCTAGGTTTAGCTTTCAACTAAGAATACCAAGAGAACAAAGCAAAATTGGTTATAAAAGTAAATTGGAAAGTGGTTTAAAATTACATACCCCATTTGAAACATGAAAGTTTTTTCTGGACTTGACTTTCCCTTTAACAAAATATTGATTACAGTGTCAGGGTTGTCTTAGAAGGATTTAATTATTAAACCAAGGGAGACCAAACAACAACAAAATATAAACTTTTTTTGGGGGGGGGGATTAAAAAAGTTGATATCAAGATCTATCCTCAGGAATAACGGAAGCATGATCTCAAAAAGTAAAATCCGTCATTTGGGCTTTCTTTACTCTATATGACCAATCTGCTGAGACTAGAAACATATATCCAATCTCAGCATAGCATTATTATTTCTAGATATACAGGTAAAATCTAGCTCTGAAGGATTCCGCAAATGTCAAAAATCTACCATCCCCAAAGTATTTGTCCATTTGTTTTAACTAATCCTTTGCACAATATTTTTCAAATATAGCTACTCCAATCTATTTAATAATACAAGGTCTTTACCAGCAGTTATACAGCTCATATCACTGAAAGATTGTAAAGTATTAATCAAGTAGCTGCATGATTGTATAATAATTTTGTTAAATCCAAGAGATATAAGCTTCTAAGCTATAAAAGGTGTCTCAGCAACTATATTATAAATATCAGCCACAACTATATATTGCAAAGGCATTCATCAAAGAAAAGAATATAGATTCCCAATCGCCTTATTAAATCTCAGTTTAATGAAGGGTTTAACGTATAAATATTCAGAAGCACTACCATGAAAAACAGAAGTAGAAGTAAATGTTCCGGTCTCTTAATGGCTCTAATATGTATAGATATTGGTGCCAAATTGTTGCAGCAAATACATACCGGAGAGTGCCGACATCCAAGGACTGCATACTCCAAAACAAAAACATATAAATATTCAGAGTCGCTAGCATGAAAAACAGGAGTAGAAGTAAGGTTTGTATTCTCTTACTGGCTCTAATATATTTATAGATATCAATCAGTGCCAGATTGCTGCAGCAAATAAATACAGGAGAGTCCCAACATTCAAAGTCTGCAGACTCCCAAACCAGACTACAGGAATGCTTCACAGTCCCCTTCACCGGACCAAGAAAAACAATCCCCGCAAATGTATATACCAACTTCAACCAGTATACAACCCCTGAATGAAAATCTAGCTCGCTTATAATGTGAATTAGAATATCTCCCCTAGATATTTGTTTCTGCTACGGTCTATTACTAAATGTAAACTACGCAGCATGCATATATCAAAGTCTTAAAATGTTCTTAGTTTTCTTGTTATTCTTTGTTGAAAAGCAGGAAGGTAGGCTCATGAGTGTGCACGTGTCTGCGGCATTATATGGCAGCAGTTTGGCAACAATATCATACATTAGCAAGAGCACTAGATGGCAGCACTATTTCCCGTCACGTAGTGTGCCTCAGGCATGTGCACGCTACCTACCTAGGTATCTCTTCAACAAAGAATAAAAGAACGAAGCAAATTTGATAATAGAAGTAAATTAGAAACTTTTTTAATCAGAATAATGAAAGAATTATTTGGGGTCTTCATGTCCCTTTAAAGTCCACAAGCATTTAAAAACATTTTACTAATTTAT